>NC_051161.1:7843410-7935910 GCF_013339745.2 Dermacentor silvarum
GTGACCGCTACAGCGGTTCGTTGCGCGTGCGAGAAGGAAGTTCGGCACTCATGTGGTTCCCCGCTGACAAACATCCTTATTTCTAATCTAAGAATGCTGAGAAAGTCATCAAAGGATAATCATGGCACACTAAAGAGCGACACTGCATCAATTTATCCAGGTAAAGCATTCTTTGAAAAATATATTTGCATTTATTTTGCGGGACACTGCTGGTTATACTAGTGACGAAAACGGAAGACAAGCTTTCCTTTCTTGAATTCCGCCCAAACCGCAGCGCCTTTACGTCAGTGGGCCATCACGGGTTTCGACATACTTTCGCATTCATGCAACAAGGCAAACGTTATTTACGAAAGCCTTGGTTCCTCTGCAATGCAACGCAATCCTTCGTTATCAATACATGATTAACTAGTTCCAAGTGAGCGGTGTCAAAATCCGTTACGTCACGAAGACTTGCTAGGTGACATCGCCAACCGTTTCTACCCCCTATAAGCCTACAACCTTTTTTGTTACTTCGCAAATCTCGGTTAGTTTGATATTTTCTTTCATGATCGCTCGACCGCAATGAATCCTCTTCTCATTGATAAAGCTAGCTATCCCGCCAGGCAGCTGGCCACGATAATCGTGGCGTAGTCATTTTCGCAATCGATGGACACGAGCACAGTTTGATAGTCTTATGACGTAGAAAATGTAGATGCAGGTCTCGTGATGAAACAATTCATAAGAGACAAGCCCCGGCATATATAGTACTTCGTTTGAACCGTGACTGCGTCGCCATTAGGTTGGAATATGTGCAATGCAATGAAGCGCACGTGCTCCTGAAGGCAGGTAATCGACCGCTCCCCAGGGCCTGTCAAGTGACAACGGCGAATAGTCGGTACGTGGTACGCTTGGCAACGAGAGGCACATGTTCTACGTGGGAATAGGCACCACTCTCGTTTCCCCACAACGCGCTCACGTTCGGACGGCGTGTGACGTCGGTGGTCGAGCCGGCGTCCTTGAACAGCCTCCTTCTACAGCGCTTACGTGCTCGTGGTGTTGGCGTCCACTTCCTTGCCGAAGGGCTTCAGTAAGAGCCAGTGTACTTGGCACCATATATATATACGGCAAGTCCTACCGCGCACCGGTGACTCTTTGGATTGCAGCCGAAGTTGCTGTGGTGCTCAGTGGCGTCCTGCGTATACAAGGCTACCGCCACGATGCGCTGGGGGCGGAAAATGGGAAAACGTCCGCTTACTAATTAGAGCTGCTGGGCCATATAGGTGTCGTGCAAAGTTGCACTTGCAAATGCGGGTTTACAGCATAGTTGATCTTGTTTGTAAATGTCGCACGCGTAGATCTGCAGCAACCCGTGGTGATCTCGTGATGTGAGCGCCGGCCTGGAATACTGTGTGACGTAGATCGAACGTTTTCTACACGCAGCATGTGGTGCTAACATCACGAACCGATGTTGAAACGCAAGTGAAGTTTAAGGCAGAAGGCACGCGTGATTTGTCATTCTACTTATTTTGATACAACTGCAAATGCTGGCGACTATGTTACCGCCGGCTTCTCCCAAACAATAAATTCAGTTGGTGAAAGATGATAGCATGAAGTGACGTCAAATCAATCCGAAAGTACAGCAGCTTCCGCAAAAGTGCGTTGACAGTCAAATGAATAAGATGAAGGAATAAAATAAAAGCTGTGGCTAAAGGTGCGTCTGACGTATCATTTCAACTTTCTTTTACAGATGCGTACGTTACAAGGACGTGACAGTTTTTTAAGGATGTGCATGCGTCCAACGTATATCTTCTGCTTTCTCGGGTTTTACGTGCCAAAACCAGTTCTGATTATGAGGCACGCCGTATAGTGGAGGGCTCCCGATTAATTTTGACCGCCTGGGCTTCATTAACGTGCGCTACAACGCAAGCGCACGGGCGTTTTTGCATTTCACCTCCATCGAAATGCGGTCGCCGTAGCCAGGATCCGACGTATATCGTTGGTTTTGGCATGTTTCACGTTAAGATACGTCGTTAAGATACGCACGCTGAACAGCAAAATACACGCTTCCCTCGCGTCAACGTCCATTCTGTGTGTGCTGTGGTGCAGCGTGCCTGAGTGGGCGCCCAACAGCGTGCTCATCCCGGCTGCAACAAGTGCGCCGCATCTGCTTCCATGGCGTTGACACATGCTTTCACATAACGGAAAACGCATTCCATTCGGTGCCCCTTGACGCGATACTATGACAACGTGTAGCACAAACAGTAGCAAAACAAACAAAGTAGAAAAAAAAAACAGCAACAAAAGAACAACAACGATGCAGGCTCAAAAATGTTTATTCGCAGTCTGATCCCTTGCTTCAGTAAATCAATCCCATTCACGAATGGCCCTTGCGAAATAAAAAAAAGTTGTCGCAGTTTCACCCGAAAGGCGAAGCATCAATTGCGATAGCAACTTAGTAGAGAGCTATACGGAGTAAGGATAGTAGTTTTATCCGCTGTACAAACTTGGACATGCAGCAGCACCGGCAACACACAGCACTGTTGTCGACGCCGTCGGCGTTTTGCCCGCGTTCGCACAAAATGCGTGCGGCGTTGGTGACTGTTGCCGGAGCCTCTGATATAAATAGGCACTTGGTGCCGCAGCTAAACGTCGCCTCCCTTCCCTGCCCCCCCCCCCCCCCCCCCCCCACGGCCTTTCGTGCGTCAGAAGAAGGTGCGTTTGCTCTACATATATGGTGATTGTAAAGGAGGAAAGAGACGCCTACTTCTGCAGCCCTTAAGGGAGCACGGCACAGAACGCGCGTTTGTTCTCCGCCGTGCGTTCACTCCCCGTGAAAGCGCGCGTCCCTCGCGCCCTTTCACTCGCACATACAGCGTTCGGCGGCGCGCGGCGACGATTTCATCTTCATTGACGTCATACGGAACCTCACGGCGACGGCGACGCCGACGGCAGAAATCTGCTTTGGAGTGTCCATATAATTGCTATCGCAATAAAAAAAATTAAACAGGTCAATGCGAGCAAATATGGCGTTAGCGTGTTTTGTTGGTGGTGTCGGGTGGACCTGCTAGTTAAGGATGATAAATACGGAGATAGATTTAATGCTAGCTTGTCATTCAAAAGTGAGGAAATAAATTCTAATCTAAATTTTCGCCTTCCTGCCTGTATTAATGGTATGTGGTTAGCTAGCATTAAAAAGCGGGATCAAATCCCGGGCGAGGCGGCGGCATTCCGATGAGGGCGAAATGCCCGTGTACCGTGCATTGGGTGCACGTTAAAGAACCCCAGGTGGTCAAAATTAATCCGGAGTTCTCTATTTCGGCGTGCCTCATAATTAGGTCATGGTTTAGGCACGTAAAACCCGATGATGTATTTTTTTATTATTTATTACACGAATTTATACTAACCGCAAAGCTGTTTTAGGCAAGGAAAGTCTCGCGAGCCTGTCCCCAAGTTTTCTTTTGTTCTGTCATGTATGAAAGCGGGCTTTTCTGCAAGAAGAGCGATAGTGCGGGAAAGCCATGCTCCGGTCACCGCTTGGGCCCTCGGAGGCCGGTAATCTGCGTCTCGGCACCTTGCTGCACGGCCGGTTTGAAGTTTGGCGCTTGAAGTTTTTTGCAGGCAACTAGGAAAAACAAACGTACAGTTGGCTCAAGCTGCCCCTGTACGCCGGCGGTAGGTTCAATCGGACATAAGCCAATATTTTGCTAACTGATAGGAGAATATGTTCTTTTCTATGCATTATTGGCCGATTTGCAGCCACAGTTGGTTTCGTCGAGTTCCGACATGTGAAAATACAGGGTGTAATGCCCCTGTAATTGCCCTCAACGAGCCACTCCGTGAAGCGGTTGTAAATATGTTGCCGCCCGCAACAGCTGAGGCAAATAGTCAGGGGCACTCTACGCGACCACAAACGAACGGCGTCGTTGAATAGCCCCGCCTTCCGCGAAACACTCGATTGAGCCGTTTTATGGGCCGCGACGTGTACTCATCACACCCGGGGAGTGCGCATATGGGGTCCGTAGAATGGCCCTATTATTCTGCCCTTTGCCCCCAAAATTGGACGCGGAATTGGCCGCTTGTTTGGACCAACCGCCGACTCTGAGGGCGCGCGTTTTCCGCGTGTGTGTCGCGCCCTCTTGCGGAGACAAATGGCAAGCCGGACCCGCCCAAGTCGGAGCGCTGCGTTGACAGGGCGCATTCACGGCCCTGGAGCGGCAGTATAGCGGTCACCGCATTTTGTACGAATGTGTTTAATTGGCCCTTGACAGCAACTTAACGTGTGCCCTGCTTTTGCATTAACCTATCAGCGACAGTGATAATTTGCGCGGCGCAGCGGCGCCAGAGATAATTATGGCATCATGTGCAGCTCGACGAAAATTTTGCCACCTCAATTTATTTCGCAAAAATACCACCGTAACGTTCTTCGCAGCGAATTTATTCTGTCACCGCAGTACATGTCGCATTGCATTAATCATCGCCATAAAGTAGGCATGCCGTCCTGTAAAACAACATGTTCTGGTTCTTTTTTACCGCGCAGATCAACTGATCAGTGGAACTATATTCCCGTTGACACACGTGAGATGGTCAACGTTTTCGCGATGCACTATTGTATCCTATCGCGTTACTTGAATGTTTCATTGCTATTATTGATCACTGCGTTTTCTTCTATTTGCCATTATTTGTATTATTTCTACCCACTTCCCTCTAATGTCTTTAGCTAGAGGAGGAGGAGGAGGAGGAACAAACTTTTATTTAAACCAGCAGTTTAGTTGGCTGGGCCTAGGCCTACCACGTGGGGACGTCGAGGTCTTGCCTCTTCGCAGCCTCACAGGCTTGCTGGGTAGCCCAGAGTTGGTCGTCGAGGTGGGAGCTGCGCAGGGCGGCGTGCCATCTCGACGAGAGGGTCACGGTATTATTTGTCGGATATTGGTCTTTACATTCCCATAGCATGCGGGGAAGCGATGCTGCCTGAGTCTTACAGATCTTGCAAATGTTACTAGGGTAGGTGTCTGGGTAGATCCTGTGGTAACGTGTTAGTGAGGGGTACGCGTGTAACAGGCGAAGGGTGGTTCCTGTGCTTTGTTTGGCTTGTGATGAGGGATGGGGAAGGTTCTTTCGAGATGGAATGATTTAGTAAGGTCGTTGCAGCTGGTGAGGCGATCGCGTTCCGCGGGTGCACCTGCGCTGTCTCCGGCACGGTTGACAAGGCCTCGTGCTACGGAGTGAGCAACCTCGTTGAGGTTGGTGAGGTGTGGATGTACGTCGCCGGCGTGCCCTGGGAACCAGACGAGAGTGATTTGCTTTTCAGGTGAGTGAGGGGCTTGGTGTAGGATGCGTAACGCTTGTTCTGAAATACGACCTTTGATGTAATTGCTGATTGCCATGCGGGAATCGCTCATGATGGTGTGGCAGTCCGGATCGAGGGTGGACAGGGCGATGGCCACTTCCTCGACCGTCTCGGCGTTTTGGGTTACGATGCTGGCGGCATACTTGAGCGAGCCACCTACTGTGGTAGCCACGGCGAAGCGGTGCCCGTCTTGATATTCAGCTGCGTCGACGAAGGTGACGCCTGTGGTGTCGCCATAGGCTTTAATGAGGGAGGCAGCCCTTGCCTTCGGACGTTCTTTATTGTAGTCCGGGTGCATGTTTTTGGGGATAGGGTCCGCATGTAGCCAAGTCTGTACGTCGCGCGGAATTGGGTATTTGTCTCCATGTGGACGGTGGTAGGTGATGCCGAGTTTAGTTAGAATGTGCTGGCCCGTTTCTGTGAGGGTGAGACGCTCCAGACGAGACCGACGCTGTGCTTCGATTAGTTCGTCTAGGGTGTTATGGAGTCCTAATTGGAGTAGAAGTTCTGTGCTGGTGTTGTTTGGCAGTCCTAAGGCTAGCTTGTAGGCGCAGCATATAATATGTCCAATTTAGTCGTTTCTGCTTTGTACCAATTATGAAAGGTGGCGACGTACGTGATGTGACAGATGAACGAGTGAACAAGGCGGATGAGGCTTTCTTCCTTCATGCCCTGTCGCCGTTTGGTCATCCGTTTCAGCAGCCGCGACGTATTGGCCGTCTGTCGGAGGATCTTGGATATAGCCGTTGAGTTTGTGCCGTTGGCTTCGATGGTCATGCCGAGAACCCGGATGGTGGAGGCCACGGGTATGGTTCCACCATCCCTCATGTGGAGTTGGATTTACTCGTAGCGGCGTTTATGCGTAGATCGTAGTGGTTGGCGTCCACGGAGCGTGGGGCGGTATAGGAATAGCTCTGACTTGTCGGGGGAACATCGGAGTCCCGTTCCTTGGAGATAATTTTCGACGGCATCGATGGCGTCTTGCAGAGCGGTTTCAATTTGTACGTCGCTGCCCGTTGTGGTCCAGATGGTAATGTCGTCGGCATAGATGGTGTGCTCTATGCCGTCGAGCTTCTGTAATTCTTGTGCTAATCCGAGCATGACCAAATTGAACAGCATTGGGGAAATGACAGAGCCTTGTGGGGTTCCCGCGCATCCTAGAGTGAATTTCTCCGATTGAATATCTCCAACCGAGAGGAACGGCCTTCGGTTGGATAGAAAGTCTCGTACGTAGCTGTAGGTGCGCTCGCCGAGGATGAGCAGGGAGATGCGTTCGAGGATAGTAGAGTGCACGACATTATCGAAGACGCGCTCGAGATCGAGGGCCAAGATAGCATTCGTGTGTCGGGATTTGTCGTCGAGGATTTGATGCTCGACTTGGAGCATGGCGTCCTGGGCAGAGAGATGCGCTCTAAAGCCGATGATTGAGCAGGGGTATGCGGACGTATCTTCGAGGTGAGAGTTTAGAGGAGTGCATGCTCCATAACCTTAGCGACACACGAGGTTAACGAGATGGGGCCGAGATTGGCAAGGCTAGATGGCTTGCCAGGTTTTGGAATAAGAATTACTTTGACCGTTTTCCATGATGGGGGAATGGACCCTTGGCGCCAGCAGTCGTTAATGTACTCGGTGAGCTGTTCCACAGAGGGGTCGTCTAGGTTTCTCAGAGTTTTGTTGGTGACGCCGTCCGGACCTTGGGCTGAACGGCTGTTCAATTTGCGCAGAGAAGCGCGTACCTCGGCCACGCTCAAGTCCTCATCGAGGGCTGAGTTCGAGGACCCCGCGTACGGTCCGTGAGGCTTTGCGGGTCCGGAGGGGATGTACTTTTGGCATAAGGTATTTGTGATGTATTTGCTAGGGGGCAAAATAAATAAATTTATCAAAAGCTATCTCTCCCTCTGATGTCTGAGTTTTTCTTCCTTTTATACCTATTCAGTTATTGCTAATAGACCACCGGTTATATGTTCTACGCACTTGATTTCATTTCGCTACAAGAAAGAATGAATGAGAGCTTGTGATTGGGGCGTCACGCGACATAAAGCAAGGAGTTCCACCACCTACGTCGGCTTGAACTTCGCGGCGCTAGTTTCGTTTTCTTCCTTGTCACATGATGTCAGGCTTCAGTACAAACATCATCAGACGCAAAACATACCGAAAGAAGCTGTCTGGTTTGCTGTGCATTAGTATACTTGGTGCGTCGTAAGCAACGTGAAACAGATGCAGAGTACCGACTGAGAGCGCGATTAAAAAAGCGATGGCGCGTATATTCTCCAACACTCTGTAAAGCCTGCTTACAGGGGTCATCCGTTGGTCAAATTATGATTCTTGGCGAAATCAAATACCAAGCCGCGGTGGAACCGATGCAAGCGTTTCATATTCGAAAGGAATGGTCCAACTGCGTTAGTGATACGTCTATCATGTTGTATACTTCATAAGTGTGTATTTTTGAAAGGCATTCTCATAACAAAGTACGTCACGATGTCACAGAGGTGCGTATTGCGTAATGTATCTGAAAGTCATTAAACGATGATATAGAGGTGTGCGTCGCGTAATCGATCTGAAACTGTTATTAAACAGTTGGTATTTGGTGCTTGTGCGCCTCTGTTCTTTCTCTATCCACGTTACACCACCAACAATAACGCATATTGTTTCCTCCGTGCGGTGCGGCTAGCGATATCCGGCCGCTCCTCGACAGCGCGTACCACCCTTCGACCTGGCTCCGGCAAATGTGCCGCTCCTGATTTCCTTGCGCGCCACCTCTCGCTGGTCAAGTGAACCAATGGCCCACCGTATAAATCACGGGGTTCTGACCCTACCCCAAATGGGGCGTGCTTTGAGACCGGGAATCGTGACTCGTTTCGGCGCGGTTCTCTTCTGTTAGAGGCTCCCGGTGGCTTCCTGGCAGGTCGTTTGCGGGACAGCTGTCAGATGGCGAGAACGACACGCGGCGTGTGCCCGTGATCTCCGTGGAGCGCTGCGTGATGAATTTTACGCTAATCATAGCGACAATTAATTCGCTGCATACGATGTTACGAACGCTTCGCTTATACACATATTTCAACGTGGGCGTTGTATGTACACACACACACACACACACACACACACACACACACACACACACACACACACACACACACACACACACACACACACACACACACACACACACACACACACACACACATATATATATATATATATATATATATATATAGACGCGAGCAGGATGTTGCGGACGGAAAAAAACGTGGTCGCCCGAACAGTGCCTTTAATATTCGTCTTCCTCCTTCACCACTATTGCACCGCACCGTCCTTATGCGGTTCGTCAGGCGTCCGGTTTTCCAGGAAAGTGCCCGAGTCTTTTCCGTCGTCGTGCACAGCGGTGTCGCAGGAAACCTTGGGGTGGGAGCAGTCCTGATAGGTGGTGCTGAAGGTGCGTTCGGTGATGTTCTTTTCTTGCAAAACACCGTATTCGTTGAGTTCGCCTTGGATTGAGTAGGCTTGGGCGTTGATGTCTTTCTTGTTGTCGCATCTGCGATGCCTCCGATGATGCGGTCATGATGCTTGTCTGTTTCGGTGGTGGATCTGTGCGCTGAGGTTTTCACAGCGTGGCGCTGTGAAAACCTAAGCACATCAACTTCCATGTTGATGTGCTGCTGATCAGATTGCTGCCAGGTCTACATCCTGTTGATTTGTAGGACGCGAGCAGGAGGTTGCGCTTGTTAAATTTTCTTTTTTTTTTTATATATGTGTGTGTCTAACTGTCCGTTTCGGTTTTTCTCGTGGTTTTCGGTTAAAATAACTTATCGCGTGTTTTGTAACACAGTAAAAAGTACGCCGTGAAATCTATTATGATAACTATGTGATTTCCACTATGTGAGGGAGTGTAAGAGTGCATCTGCGATAGCGGTGAGCTTTCCCCATCTTTGTTAAAGATCAAATAAGGCCAAACTT
Source organism: Dermacentor silvarum (assembly GCF_013339745.2). Taxonomy (NCBI): domain Eukaryota; kingdom Metazoa; phylum Arthropoda; class Arachnida; order Ixodida; family Ixodidae; genus Dermacentor; species Dermacentor silvarum. The sequence continues at coordinate 7,852,691 of NC_051161.1, forward strand.
TTCCAGACACACCATTAGCTATGTCCATGGCTTGCCGAGAGAGTTGGAAGACTTGCACTTTGGCGATGCGTTAGCCATGCTATAATCAGCAAGAAGGAAGGCTAGCACACCAGCTGTGCACATCGGCTTGCAACAGGCTTCATTCACTCAGATAATAATGAGCAATCCCACCTTGTCGGCATACCCTCGTAACAGGCTTCCGGCGCACCGCTTTACCACATGGTATGGGCTTGCGCAAACACACCACAGCTCACACCTATAACACAACCCACCACACGGCAATGGGGAGGGGGGGAGTGCTGTCCAGCTCCGACTCGACGGACCAGCTCAATCTGGTCAACCGAGCGGGAAGGGCAGCTAAGGCCGCTGGACTCCTACACTGATGGGACCACCCACTGAACAGCGTAGGAGCTATACCTTTCGCTCGTGTGCTCTTTTATATAAAGTTTACTCTCTCTCGTAGGAAATGCCGCTGCAGCTTTACGTTGAACAACGCAATTTCACGATTGGCGCTGCGCCTGCTGCATTTGCGAATGCTTTTCCGAAATCTTGTACAAATAAATTATTTCTGTTTGCCCGATTTGATTAACGTAATGGTGCTGGCACGGTATCTTTCTGGCCCAGCGTAGTACTGGCGTATAGTGAGCTTATGCTCGAACACCGATTGGCCATAAGCTCAAACTGAAATGTAACAAAATGTGCGAGTGGCGCTTCTTGGTATAGCACGCTACAGTGCAAATAAAACAAGGAGCGTTGTTGAACAATTACGCATCGCCTTAGTTTGACATGCTGAAACAATTAAAACCATCTGTTTTCTAAGCGAAAAACAACAAGTCTCTGGGCCTATACGAATGCGTCGTCACTCATCAATGTGACTAATAAGTATCCTATAGCAACAGCAAACATTAATGACAGAAAACAGAAGAAACGAACCTGATTTGTTCAAACATTTGCTATCAATTGTTGGAAAGGGTACAATTTTTTTTCTCTGATTTTATGAACGGAACATGAGACAGGGATAGGTACAGCCGCCCAAATCTTCAACTAGCGTGCGCGAGCGGAGACTTTCTGTGCGCCAGCACCTTAAATTAGGAACAAACTTACAAATGACTATGCTATCTTCAGGAGCTTTGTGAGCATTAGTTAACCTCGACCATTTCGCAAGTTCGTTCCATCGTAATTCGCACTGGACAGCAGAAAAAAAAACGCATTTACGTAAGCTAGCTGTCGATTCGGCCAGCGTATATATACTTACATGGTGCTCCCAGTTTACCGCTTACGACATTGTAAGAATGTGAGTATACAGTAAGCCTTCCACTCGCACTAAAATACAAATGCGTGGGTGCAAAGCCTGTTTTCAGTCCTTTAGAAGACGGAATTTTCGAATTTCAAGTTTCTGATACGTTCCTCGGCGTTATCTTTTGCGCGTTCTGCCGGCGCCATGGAGCAAGACAATCCCATGTTATCACTCTTGGCAATCGCCCATCGCGTTTTCGATAGGCATGAGTGCCCAAAGAAGGTATATGTTGTTGCGGGGCGACAAAAAACGTCACAAACTTGTCCCTCTAAGATTCATTACACGCCAATAACTTTGTCACCACGGCCGAGCTGCTTATCGCTAACTGCGTCACAGCACGCTGTGCGGCCGGCGTGTCTTAAAAGTACCCCAAAAAGTAACGAATTTACTTTTCAGTAATGTCTGGCGTCAGAGAAAGCGGCACAAACTTCTAGCAAGATGTACTAGACTTCGCACCACGGCCAAGTTGGTTCTCGCTAGCTAGGGAGCCTACATGCAAGCTTTTTTGCATGTATACATTTGCATGTATACATTTGCATGTATACGCTCCCTATCGCTAACTGCGTCACAGCGCCCTGTGCGGCCATGCAGTGTGCCTCAACAGAACCGAAATAAGTTACAATAATCCCCTAGGAAGCGTCGGAAACATGTCCCACCACCATTCATTACCTTAAATAAACTGCGCCTGGACGGCTGAGCTGTTTTTCGCTAACTGCGTCTTAAGTCTGGGTCCCGTACCGTAAGCCTAATTGCGTCGTAGACTGTGAAACAAAATTTCTCACCTTGCCGTAGTCCAATAGTGCAGTGATGTCTTGTCCCAGTGCAGAAGGAACGCAAGAATACGCGGAGAGCCCAAAAAACCAGGCTACAAGAAAAAAAAAAAAAAAAGGAGACAGACGGGTCACCGCGGGCGAGCGCTCAATCGCGCGCGCAGCCGTCCTCGCTCGCTTCGGTGGAGTGTCTGGCGGATGACGGATTCATCTGGCGCGTCATTGGCCTGTCGCTAAGTAACGCAAGAAAAATAAATCGCAAAGTTTAAGTTCATTTATCGGCAAAGAATTAAAAGAATAAAACAATGTCTGTTAACTTAATTTCACTTTCTTTTTTTCGATGCTCGCGGCAGCTAACGTTCTGCATCAATACTATAGCGTGACGTGTTTCCTGTTGCCAGTTTTTGCCGAGTGTCCCCCGTTGTTGAATTTATTTCTCTATAGTTTCAGAGTAACCCATGGTGCCCGCGTCGCTCATACAATCAGATTACATAAGCGTTGGTGACAACAGACAACGAATAGAAGCATCGATAACGTTCGAGAAAGTTGCGATACATGCGAGCGATAACGTTTAACATTTCAAAGCTGGTGAAAGCAGTCACCGGTGAAAGATAAACAATAGCTTTAATATCGGTAATAGCGTTAATGATCGTGAATGACCTTAAAAATTTCACTTTTGTTTAATTCATAAAGAGAATTATTTAGCGGGTTCTCTGCATGTTGCATTAAAATTCGGTAATCATGTCTACCAGTTTCAACTGTTCTTACCGACGAGATATGTTAAAGTGAAGCTTTCTTTTCGAACCCTCTCAGACTTTCCTGACTGTGGCTGCTGTGTTGCCGAATATATTTGTGGACCAGTGCTGCCAACACCCGAAGCCAGTTTCCCCATTAATCTGATAAAAAAACTTCTCTAGATATTTGCGAAATGTGGTTGTTCAGTTCGCCAATATAATTTCTGTAATGGTAAATTTTTTTTCTGCTATACCAATCGACTGCAAATGTTTTATTTACAATATATTTTTTAGACTTATTTAAAAATATTCAAATACTGAAGTCACAGGGCTCAAGCTGAAATGGTGTCACAGTGGAAGTTATGCTAGCAACACAGCCTCCTGGTTGGAGTGATATTCACAGAAGACGTCAACACACCTATAATTTGTTATTGTCGAAAGTTGCTTTTCACCTAGACCCAAGTGCCAAGATTACAGGGAACCTTATTCAAATTGTAAGAACGATGGGCGCCAGATCACCTTTACAGAATGTAACAGTGTCACAGCAGTGCGCCATTAGCTTATAGTGTCCCTGTGCATCATCCCACGTGTACTCGATCAGCACTCACTCTATCCCCCTTTTCCCCCTTCTCCTTACCCCTAGTGCCGGGTAGCAAACCGGACGCTTGTCTGGTTGACTTCTCTCGCCTTTCCTTTCCTTGCTCGCTTTCTCTCTCTCCATGACACAAAAGTCACGAATATTTTTTGATGTAACACCACCACACTTACCCATAATTTGCAGCAGTACATGAAGATATGCAGGTAATTTCTTGTATGTTTCAAAGCAAAACTTACCCAAGCACATGACCATTGGGACTATATCCAAGGTTGAACCGCCTATGGGTGGTTCTAGGTAAATTTTAGTAAACGCATGCGCAGTCGGCTGCTTACGCCACGATCGCATTGTCATGCTCGGCGCTAGGTGTATTCGTCTGCTTACGCCCAGATTTGCCCGCGTCCCTTTGTTGTTCGAGCTTAAGTTTGTCTCGCCACTTACCGATTATTATTTTATTCAGAGCGCATAGAACCGAAAGCCTAGCTAGAGGTACGAACGGCAAAGATCGCATGATTATTACTTCACTAAAGGGTCAAGGACATTCACATACTGTAGTTTAGTTTACTGCGCTGCTGTACAATGAAAAGTCATAGTTCGCATCCTAATGCGAAGGTAATTTGCAAGTGACTGAAATCAACACGCCGTCACATCAGCAGTTTCACCATTTCAATGTCCCAGTGTAAAATTTCCCCACATTTGTAAAATTTTCCCTGCTTCCCTAAACAATGAAAAGAAAAATGTTTGAGACCTGAAAAAGAGAGACCTGAGCCCGGGGTCATCAAATCCAATAACCAAATTCAATAAAGTTATTACCAATCCAATGATCCCTCTTTCATAGGAATCGGTAGAATACGAAAGTGAAACGTGTCTTCACAGAAGCTTTTGCATGTTTGCTTCGTGAACTCACGCTCCGCTGTAGCGAAAGCCGCACGATTTGCGGGTTGACTACCGTGTTGCAGATTTGCTTGGCCAACATGCAGGACGGCGGCTTCCTGTATTGGCGAGCGACGTCCTGGTGGCAGGTGCCGAGTCGCTTCGGCGGAAGTACATGCAAGAATTTTGGTTCGGCTCCGTTGTGTCTTGGGTGGCCAGTTGAGTTGCGACGCGCTCAGCTTCAGGAATGCAAGTGGCAGAGTTCGCAGCGTGCGCCGCGAACGCGTTCAGCTTCAGGCTGGCGTAGGGAGCCTATACATGCAAAACAAGCGCTTGAATGTAGGGTCCCTAGGCTGGCGTGTTTCTCGCCGGCCCAAAGCTAGTTTCGCCCGTCGACGTCGTTGCCTTTCTGCGTCGCTTGGCGCAACAGTTTTCTTGGTGCCATCGCAAGCGAAGCAGTAGGCGGCGTGTAAGCACTGCTGATGCATGTTGAAGCTGCACTCCGTAGGCAACGAGGCGTCGCAGGCTAATCGGACGCGAAAGACAAACCATGTGCGGAAACTGCGTCGTCACCTCAGCAGAAGGCCTGCACCACCTACACCAGCTATACGCCGCGTTCGATCCTCCGCTGTGCTGAGACTAGCGAAGCGCTCGCTGTGGGCGCTCGTTAGTGTCATGATGCAGTACTTCGCTTCACCGCTCCTAGACGGCGGCGCCATCCCTGTCAAGATAGAGTCTATTTTACGCGTTCGCACCGACGTCACATCCATTACAGGAAGTTCATGGTGGACCCCAGCGTAAAACATTTTCGTGTTAAAATTACTAGATTTTAGGGTGTTTGTTAACTTGGGCCAAACTTTAACAATATGCAAATGGTACATAGCTGGTCAGAACTAAGGTAATGTTGTTTGCCGTCGCTTGGAGATATTCAGAATATTTTTTCATTCCGCCTAATTAGATAATTAGTCTTAATTACTTAATCAACTTCTCAAATAAGATAATTAGGCGAAAGGTGTCAATAAGAAAATTGTAGAGCAACATGAAAAACTACCGATACAGCTTTCTATTGCTCAATACGGGCTACATAAAAGTGTTTTTTAAAGAAGCCCGCGAACACACGCAAAATTGCCGCGCGACTGGCCACTCGAGGCACTTTGCCTGTATTCGCGGGCTTCTCTTAGGCTCGAAAAAACACTTTTATGTACCCCGTATTGACAGATACACACTGTATCAAGGACAGATACACAATGTATCTGTCCTTCATGCGTGCAGTGGGCGCTATGCCGGTTGCATCTGTCGCACAGCGTGTTGTGCGACCCCAATCGACATTATGGCAAACACTGTCCAAGAACCGTACCTCTACCAAGCAGCCACTGCCACTCGGACAGACCTCAAACGGCAGCCGGAAAAGGGCTTTGTCATTGAGTTTCCGCGTAACAGAAATATGTATGTTTTCTCGTATATTTGAATTACAATCCGAAGCTATCATCTCTGCAGCTTGTGTGTAAGTCTTACTTTACGAATTCGCTAACGCAATTTACTGAATTTACTCAAAATCGAATTACTTCAATAAGGCACTTGCGCTTGGCGGAGGGCCTGGAGGAACGAGCATGTCGCGTGTAACGGTGGTGCTTGCGCAGTGTCGGCAACAGCTTCCCTGTACATCCACTTCCACAGGGTGGAATGGAGGCGTATTTTGTAGCGTTAGCTACACTGGCCTAGCCAAGCCCGTTTCGCGCGGCACATCAAGAGCCGTGCTGCGCATGCGCAAGGATCAGTGATGTCACATGGCTTGCGCACCGGAGCCACCGGAGCCGGCACCTCTCGCGCACTCCGCCGCCGCCGCGCGCGACTCACCGCCGCCGGTCTGCGCATTCCAGAGGAGTGACGTCGTAGCCGTGGTAGACGCACTGGCGCCTGCGCGCGCTCGCTGTGCAGTCGCCGTCTGACACTGCGCTGGAGCCGCTGCGCTTCTGACTGGCGTTTGTATGTGTCATTGGAGCAGCAGTAAGCATGACAATCAAGCTAATCCTTGACAATCTAGACAACCAGGAAAGCTAAGAATAATCAGCTGAACCTTTGCTAACGCTACGTATATCCTGGCATAGCCGAGCTAAGCCACTGTTTTTTTTTCTGTAGTTTGGATATGGAGAGATTCGAGATACTCACGGGAATTCAAGTTTCTTTCTCTTGCAGTTACACTTGCCTTGGCCCAGTCAATTTCATGATTAGCAGTCACCACATGCTCCGCAAGTGCGTTGTAGGCGACGTTATGCTTTTTAACGTCATTCATGTGTTGTTTGAGCCGTTTTTTTTTTAATTTTTGCTCTCGCCGATAGTCACAGTTCGCACAGGCAATTTTATAAACCACGCCTGGAAACTTTTCTTTTTTGAGCTGGTCTTTCACGTGCACCAGTTCGTGCTGCAACTTCCGCGTGAGAACATAGGCCACGTGTACGTCAAATGTCCGCAGAACGCGTGCCAATGTTCACTGACATCTGGGACATAGGGAAATGCGGCGCAGGCTTGGAGCCGCACTGTGCGTGACGTCACGGGGTTACGCCACGCATTAACGTCACATACGTTACGTCACATACTAATAGAATGGTGAATTATTTTTAACAGATTTTTTTATTTACATTATTTTGTTTGATTTAGCCACTCAGTACATGTCACTGGATTTTTGCCAATCCTATAGAATGGGCATGTTCCACTATGCAAGATTCCTACATAAAACGTGAACCTATAATGTCGGCTCAAAAATATCTTTAAAGCCGAGCTTAATAGAATGGTTAATGATATTTCACGAATTATTTAATTCATTTGACTTTTTTGATTTAGCCATTCCGTGTGGGCCGCTGAGGGTGTGCCCGTTCTTGGCCAATCCTCTAGAATGGATATGCCCCACTTTGACACAAGAGGTGTAGGCGGCTGATTGATGCGGGCCGTTCACCTTTTATTGTGAACGGCGGCGATTAACCGTGGCGGCTGTCCAGCGGAGCAGCATACCGTTCTTCGGGCCCGGTAGCCTGGAGCATTCTCTTTCTAGCTCGTACCTGTCCAATCGTTCTGTTGCTTGGTGGCCTATGCGAGCGTCCGCTACTTGTCGTACAGAACAGTACAGTCGACCAATTCTTTAACAGTACCGCGCGAGCGTCGACTGGCCTAAAGTCACTGGAACCTGGAAAGTACCGCAGCCCTTTTCTCCTTGCCTCCGCGACACCGATTGGTCAGTTGCCGTCACGTGATCACTTTCCGCCATACATGGTTCACGCCGCGCCGGAGCGGACCGGCAGACAAAGGCATCGCTCGCACACGCCGCGCGCATGGGCCATCGACGAGGTCGGATTTTGCATTTTGTGTCATTTAGGGTGTATGTAACTTTCATAGAAAAACAAAAGGAAAGTATATGCCCAGGTGCTGCAAATTCGAGTGCAGCAACCGCCGGGAGTCCGGGAAAGAAGTGCTTTTCGCGATACCAAGCGGAAAGAGCGACAGCAAGCGCCACGCTATCTGGCTTCACCGGATAAAGCGCGACAATTTCGCTCCCACCAGGTGAATTTGATGATATCGCAAAGCTGAGAAGCTCTGCGGTATCGTCGAACTGCCTAAAATGACCGAGAAACTTCTTCACGAGTTTTGCTTTGCAGACTGCGGTTTGCCTTGCGCAAGAAAAGCAAGGAGATGCTCAGAAATATGCGGAACCGAGCGATATGTGGCTCGAAGAGCGTCGGAATGCGGGCGGCTGTGTCAAAAATAACGTAATGTAGCGAGAAAACCACTGCAATACAGATCTATCGACATGTCAATGTTGTATATTAAAGTATACATTTTCTCCTGTGTTGTTGTTTATTAGTGCTTAAAACAACGATAACGTGGCCTGGATACTTGCTTTAACACCCCTTTTCTTGTACTGCAGTCAGGGACCGTAAACCTTCGTCGAAGTCGATCGGGTTCAATCGTTTCGAGCGCGGGTAAATCAATAGCCACGTTAGGAATCGATTACATCCACGCTTATAAACGATGCGTGGCAGCGCTTCGTGCCTAGTCAGCTTCGTGCCTAGTCAGTCAACATTTTGTGACACATGAACATCGAATTCGTTTTGCATTTGGAACGGGTGGCGCACAGTTAGGTGCTTCACTTTCCGAGTACATGAAATTTATATTGTACCTAGCTAAGCGAAATATGGTTTTGTTTGTGGATTTCACAGGGCACATTGAGACAACCATCGTGCCGTTCTTGACTGTAGCAAGCCTAGAATACCCGAGGAAGAGCTGCTCGTGTTTTCTGCAAAGCGTCGAATAGCTACAGATTAGCTACGAGGGTAAAACAACCAAAACAAACCCGAGATTCACGCAGGTCTGCGACGCATTGACTCTTTTCGCGGTGATACCGTGGGCGCCGCCATGTTTGATCACGTGGTGACGCGTCCATTACTTGCCTCAGCTGCCTCCGTCGCCTCCTTGTTTACAATGAATGGGCATGACGCCCGGCGTGGCTCAGCAAACCTCTGTATTGGCGGATATCATGGATGGTGACTGGGTGAACGACACGAAGCTTTGGCTACAGCTTCAGAGGACATGTAAAAGCGCTTTCCGAGCTCATTACACCTTTTCCAAACGGAACGAGCAGCGTATACAGGGCTTGTACTAAAAGTGGCGCTGGAAATGTATTCCAAGCTGTCCAACCTATCAGCTTATTAATGAAATAAGGATTAGTGTGTTTTGATCTTCATTTCTTTATTTGGCAAACACTTTGAAGCAGCGGCTTGTTATGTTGCTGACTCAGTAGAGTTCCTCGGTGTCTTTATTTCCTGCCTGATGGCTCGCGGCCGTGCTTAATTTCGACAGATTTTTTCCTGCTGAGCACAAGGGCTTGGAACATGCATGTTCTGTACTTTGTAGTAGCTTGTAGCAAAGACGTGTTATCGATAGTCACTCGCTTACTCTGTGGACCGCCACGAAGCATTCAACTTCGAACATTCGTGTGCTGCCGGCGTAGTCGCCGTCACCCGTGCTTCGGTGCATTGATTGAAGGGTGCGCTCATTGACGTGTTACGTTGGCGATAGAGTGGGCGTACGTTTGCGTGTGAGTTGGGCTAGATGCGCGTAGACAACGTGCGAGACACTTACTATGTCAGGAAGCGGCACTGCTCCCTTTGCCGCTATGTAACGAGCGGTGCTCGTTCCAACGTTCTGGGGTTGAAGTCCTTTCTTTGGAAGTTAGCGATACAACGCTGGCGGATGAGTGAATTTTTCATTATCAGGTAAAGGCTGTGTATCGCGAAGGGACGGCAACACAGGCAGTCCTTAAGTAGCAGCGGTCCGTGAACTGGGTCACCCAGATTCATTGCATTTCTTAATATGCCAGTGACCATATATTTTTGCAGCCAACTAGGGCACACGTGTTCCTTCTACCGCTCCATATTTTGCAGCATGAATAGAGCCCAGTGCGTTAGCGGTCACCCAGTTGGATTTCCGACAGCTGATCAAACAGAAGCAGGGCAGAAGTTGCAATGATTTCGAATTCGTGCGCTTACGCTTAGGCAACGGATTGCACGCCGCCGCCGGCGCCATCTCGTTCCTCCGGAGCAAACTGCTCCGCGAAAAGGGTCAATAAAAAGCTTAAAACAGGAGTAACGTTGCTTAATTATGCACGTTGTTAAACAATTTACTATACTCCTTGGATAGCTTCCCAACGAGCACAAAACTTATCGCGAAGGAAAACATACGAAAGGACGACCGCTCGAGCGCCCGTCCTGCCGCTGGTCTCGCTTCGTGCAATTTGGCGCCTGTAAAGATCTACCGATCGTACTTACCCGTACTGCTTCGCACGCACAGTAGATGCACCATCTCATCTTATATCGAAAGGACGATGAAATGTGCCGATTTGCGATAATATAAATCGCTGAAAGCGAAGCTACATAGCTGAGCTGCTGCCGCCCGAGAGACGCGTTGGACCAAATCTGGCAACAACAGCGCAGTGTTGCCTGCGCGCGCTCGGGCGGTTGCGGTACTTTCCAGGTTCCAGTGACATTAGACTGCCCTAAAGACCCTATATATAAAAAGTAGCGCCATTCTTAGATCTTGCCGCCACCGCGCTCGCCCCGGCGTTTCCTCCTCGCCGCCTCCTGTCGCCCCAGCCTCCTCCGCTCCCCCATTGGCCAATCCGTGTCACGTGGAAGCAGGCGTTGCGCTTTTGTATATTTTTTTTCTTTCCAGCGCGCTCCGACTGCCATTCTCGGGCCTGTGCGACGAAAGTGCTGTACGCACAAACGGATCAAACGTGTTAAAGACAAGAACTTCGTTGTGATGGCATGCTGCTGCGCCTTAAGTTGCCGCATCCGAAAAGGCTTTTTTTTTTGTTTACCATCCGGCATGCGCAAACGCTTGCTGCACACTTGATATTTGCGCCGTCTCGCATCGTCGCATTGCTACTTTCAAGACGGCATTATTAAGACCAGTTATTGACTGACGAAGCAAAATCGCGCCTCAAAAACTTCTCCGCAGGGCGCGATCGAAGTTTTCCTCGGATTTCCTCTGGTAGCGCGTTAGCTGTCGTCTGCTACGGCAGGCCCGACGCAGGCGGCGCCACTGTCGATATCGCGCCTCGATCGCGCTGGTCGCGCCAAGCGCGATAGTGGAACTGAGGAGAAGGGAAGTGGATGGCGCTACTTTTATTGCGATAGCAATTATATGGACACTTACACCGGATTTCTACCGTCGGCGTCGTCGTCGCCGTCGCCGTGAGGTTCCGTATAGATAAAATCTTCGCCGCGCGCCGTATGCCCGAGCGGAAGCGTGCGGGGACGCACGCTGTCACGGAGAGCGAACGCACTCAATCTTCCACGCGCAAGCAAGGAAGCGGGAAGCGAGCGCCGGAGGGAGCGGGGGGGGGGGGGGGGGGCGCATTTCTACTCTGCCAACAACCGCGCTCGTCGCTCGCTCGCACCGTCTCTTATCTCCACACGGCTCTGACCTTTATGCGCTGTGCATTCGCTGCTCAGTTTCCGTTGAAGCGATAGACCGCACGTACCTTCGCCCGCTGCGGCGTATGGGCTCGCTGCCAGCGTTTTGACAGTCGTTGTCTGCAGTCATTCAGTGTGATCTATTCATGTTTGTTTGTGCGCGCTCACACCACAGTTAGTAATAGTCGGGCCACATTTTCCAACGCGCGCTACACATGCAATGCTGCCCGGATCGGCAGTGCAGCGCTACAGGTGTGTCCCTTCGCACGCGCTGCCCACGGGAAGCGCTTCTCATCAACACCACCGTTTCACACGCACCTTCTCGTGGTCGTCGAGTCTCTCTTCATGTCGGTCTACTTACGCCGCAGCACACCTGCTTACTTAATCAGCTCATGTTTACTACAATTCATATTGCTACCAAAGCCGCTCACCTTACTTCGTATGACATTGCTGTGTTGCTATCGCATTCATTGCTTCGCCCTTAGGGCGAAACTCTGACATTTTTTATATATAGGGGCTTTAGACTGCCCAACCGGACAGCGCCTTCTAACGGCGCGAAGCGACGAGATCAGCAAGAGTATCGCATGCGCACCAAGTTCACTCGAAGAGCAAGTTTCGTCGCAAGGCTCTGTCTGCCAGCACGACACAGCGCGTGGGCGATTATTTCGGCGCAAGCTTCCCGGCTTATTCGAGGTAGCAGGAGCGTGTGCCCCTGGCTTGCGCCTTTTTTTCTTTTTTTAAGCGTGTGCTGCTCTATTGCGCATGCACAGGAAAATGATGAACAAAACGTGCAAAGCTGCAATACAATTGTATCATAGGGGCAAGAAAGAGTAGCTCAAGAGGGGATTACCAACTTTTCGATCTATTTTCTAACGTGGCGCATCAACTATTTCTCCTTTTTTCGCGCTTTGTTCTTTATCTAAGCCGTGCATATGGACTACAGCGGCATATGCTATATAAAAGACGCGTCCGAGTTCACGCGGACTTGCTGTCTCTGATAAGCGGGGAAGCTTCCTCTGAGTTAATCGAGACAGGGGCGGTGTCATGCCTCTGGGAAGAGCCTAGCAGAGAACACTTGCGCTTCGAGTGAACCTTGTGCGCATGCGCTACTCTTGGTGATCTCGTCGCTTCGTGCCGTTAGAAGGCGCTGACCAGCCGACGTTCGCGCGGTACTGTTGAGGAATCGGTCGACTGTATATGTAGTATTTTTCTGTGCATATACCTGTCATCGCCCAAATCGTACGCATCGGCGATAGGTGCAAGGTATTTAATTAACCGCTTTACTTCAGCTTCGCTTCACATAGATTCCGACATATGCGTTGAATCTGCATGAGTTTTTTTTTTCAGTTACACACCCAGTGTAACAGTGGGCAAATTGAGGTCCTGCCCCGTCAGAACTGCCACTGCATGCATTGGTGCCGCTTGAACGCAGTGGGAGTGCGACTGTTGTCCTTTAGGCTTGCCACCGTGTACCAAAAAGCACTTCTATCACTCCTGTCGACGCAAAAGCTAGTATTATTCAAGCGAAGCTTGTACTGGCTCACAAGTTTCTGTGGCCGTTGTCGTGGTCACGCAAAAAAAAAAAAAAAAAAAAAAAACCGGCTGCTCCCAGAGTTAACAGCTCTTCCAGCTGCGCCGGCCCCGGATCACGTGACGCGGGTGGCCAATCAGGGTCGTTTGGTGTGTCGCGGGGAGGGAAAGGGAAGGAAAGGGGGCTGGCGCACGCTCCACCGGGCTTCCCTCGCCTCAGATCAATCTCGGTGCTCGCTTGGGAAGGCTGCGCATGGTGCGTTCCACCGAGGAGCAGGCTGCGTTTGTGCAATGGCGCCGCGAACTCGCTCGGGAAAGGGCTCATCGTCGACGTTCCGATTCTAGCGTGACGGCTTCCGAAGCCGAGGCGAAACATCAGCGAAGAGCCGCGAACCCCGAGTTGCGGGAGCACGATGTTGAGACCAAACGTCAGCGAAAAGCCGCCGACGCCGTGTTACGGGAGCGCGATGTTGAGGCCAAACGTCAGCGTCGTCTTGCCCTCCTGGAACCCGACAACGGTGGTGCACGCCTCGGCAACGCTATCGCCACCTTCCCCGGTGCGACGGCCAGGTTTAAACGCGAATTTCTGAACCGGAACTTCGGAGCCAGTTGCAGTGCGTGTGACCAGTTGTGGTTCGAACCCAACGTGGTACTCGTCAGTGCGATTCGTTCCGAGGAACACCGAAGAAACACACGACAAGCTTCGCTTACCCCCATTTTCCGGTAGGGGAAGGGTTGGTTATTTTTTTTTTTTTGAAATTGAGTGCACTCAGCATGAACTGGGTGGCATCAACGCACTGGACCTGGGCATTTTTTGTTGTTGTTAGTTATTTATTTCTAATAGGAAAGGCCCACAGGTCTTTCATATTACGAATAAACATTTGGACGTACTTTAATTTCGTGTCATTTGGAAAACTGCGTCGTCGGAAGTTCATTTTGTAACTCATGTAGAATTCCGGAAGGTTTTTACTAAGCATGGCGCACTTTTTTGGTGGTCCGCTAGGCAAAACAAAAATAAATAAATCATAATTTGTTGTTGCGGTATCTGCATAAAGCGGGCCTCCCGTGCCTATACACACAATTTCATTCTTACAATACCATCGTTGCAACACAAAGAAAGAAAAAGAAAATGATTTGAACACGTCCGACACGAAGAGCAAGCGATCACTGAGAACACGTGGGTTGTGGAGAGTGGCTGACACATGCGACAACACACAATTTATTTAACATTTTAACAACAGAGTTGAGAGAGAAAGCTTTACACAGAAACATGTGTCACCCTACGGTGAAGTGATGTGCCTACAGGAAATGGTCAATCACGTGGATGACACCGTTCGAAGCGACGTTATCCGGGTTGTTGATGTTGACCCCGTTCACTGTGATACACTCTGAAAAGGCAGAAAGAAGAGATAATGAGCTATTTGCTACTTCTACTAAAGAGACGGGCAGCAACGTTACTTGATTATGAGGAGTTTTCTATCTGATTCTTGTAAGTAAATTACCAGTACTGAAGATATTCGAGGGCTCTTACTCAAGGGCAAAACAGGAGGTTCAGAATAGAGCTGTTAACCTTGGCCTCCTTGAATACCGATGTCTATTTTTAAAATAGTAGCCTACTTTGTATCATGATAAGTGAACACTGGCAGATTATAAATTAGAAATATGAATATATTAGCCTGGTCCTTACTCGTACCTTTCAAACACGGCTTACGTACATCTTTCTTCACTAAGCTGGCTTTACAGTTAGGTCATTCCTTTTTTTGGAACGCGGTAGCTACGGAGGAAGAGCTCAAGGAAGTAGGAGTAAAGGCAAACTTTTAAAAACTATACTCAGGCGCCCTTATGATAACAATGGAGAAAGAGAAGAAAATGAGAGCGGCGCGGGTGGGAACAAGGTACCTGGGATGATGCTCATCCTGAGCTCGAGTCCTCCGACCGTCTTGAGGACCTGGTTCTCCTGGACCCCGGCGCTGTACACGGTTCCCAGCACAATGTGCCGTAGTAGCAGGGCTGCGAAATGGAGCATTGCCAAACATTGGGTACTGCAATCGCACTGTTTGAAACGTCATTTTAGTTCAAAACTTTCTACCTACTTCGATGCCTGCCGTGTGTTTACGTTGTTTGCTGCTAGGGATTGCGGCCAAAGCCGAGATGTATGGCCAACTAGCGCGATTGCAATAAAAGTGAACTACAACTTCTGCTCGGTTCTTCAACCATGTTGTAAAGTGTACAAATTCACCGTCCACTTCAGTCTTAGTTTCTTATTCATTCAAGATACACGGTTGGTTGTTAGTAGTATACAGGCGAGTGTCCCAAAGTAAAAAAAAAAAAAGTAAAACTGCAGCAGGACCCTCGGTTAACAAGAAGATTGGTACAAAATGATTAATTGATACAGCAGTACCAAATTATGCAATCTACAAGTAAATAAATAGTGAACGTCGAAGTGGAAAGGAATACATTCGATTCTATACAAGGAGTCATACATGTAAATAAAAAAATTACGCAGATTATCAATCTAAATTATGCAAACCTATTTAACAAATGAAGCACCCACTTCATATACAAAGTAAATTAAACAGGACGACTACTTATACAAAATGAAATTTTTAAGTTCATATTTGAATGCGTGCAAAGATGATGATTTAAGTGCATAAGGTAAGTCATATCAAAATTTAATCGCCAAGAAGTAGGATGTCACTTTGCCATATTTCGCGTTACATTTAGGTAATAGAAAGTTGTGATTATGTGCAAACCTAGTGCTATTGGTATTTGTGAGCAACCTAGAATCTATTAATTGAAACGCGAGCTGTTAAGTAATTTAAACAGAGTGACAAGTAAATGAAATTTAAACAAGCTAGACACAGGAAGAATGAAGTTAGCCTGAAGGAGCGGAGAAGCATTAGAGTAAAAAGAACTGTTGGTAATAATGCGAATGGCCTAGCTGGTTCTGTATATGCTGTATGGAATTATATGTATTTCCCCACGAAGTAATGGCATATGTGATGTGACTATGTATGAAGGCAAAGCATAAAGACAATAAGGCGTGAACAGAAAAAAAAAATAGACGAGATTTAACGAGAGCTCTGGTACCAAAAGCAGTTTTTTTGTTCATCATAATCAATATGATTAGTAAACTTCAAGTTAGGGTCTACTTTTATGACAAAAAAAGGTACACAATCAGCCGCTGGGATTGAATGATGGCCTATGGATACTTGCGGTAGATAAGCGAAAACGTTTTGAGATGTGTTAAAAATCCTGAACTGAGTTTCAAGTGGGTTTAACATTAGGTTGATTAGACGACACTATTGAACAACTTTGGTTAATTCGTTGTTCAGCTTAGTGATTAACGTTGATAAAGATTTATGCGACATGGAAATGGTAGTATCATCAGCGTAAAGGACAACTTTAGAAAGATTAATGCAATGAGGTAAATCATTAATGTAGATACAAAACAATAAAGGCTAAAGTATTGAGCCCTGTGGTACTCCTTGATTAATGACCTTATCGTTTGAATAAACGCCACCTGTGCAGACTTTTCGCGATCAAGTAATTTTTTAAAGTTAAAGGTGGACCAGCTATAACGAATTATTCTAGTGTAGTAAATAAAATAGTAAATAAAACGAAATCGCCGTTGTCAATGAAAGACATTAAGAAATCGGTTAATAAAGCTAAATTGGTTGAACTACCTGCACGGAAACCGAATTGGCAAGGCTTTTGCAACTTACACTTGTTAAGGTACTTATTAATACTTTTCAGAAATAATTTTTCAATTATTTTGATAATTGAAGACAAAATAAAGATAGGGCGATAATTTAAGGCCTTTTTTGTGTACCAGGATTACCTTAGCCTTCTTGAGTGAGCTCGGAAAGGTACCACATTTAAAAATGAGATTAATTATATTGCTTAATATTTCCGCAATATATGAAGCAGCGAGCTTTAAGTGATAAGCAGAAATATTATCTAGCCCGGCACTAGAGTTTTTTTAGATTTAGGATTGTAGAACACACTTCATCAGGGGTGACAGGAAAGAGAAAGAAAGAAAGGAAGAAAGACCTCGAAGGACATTTACGAGCATGTAGAATGGGAGGTGCAATTGGTTATACCTTTGCAATGGGTGTAGGCACGTCAAACGTCAAGTGTTAAGCTTCGTACTCCTTGGTACACACACCCCTACTTGAAGTTCTACCTACACTACGAGACCAACAGCATTTCCGTGTTGAGGGTATGATGAAAGCCGCTGCGGGCATGCATATGTGAAGCAGTGAAGTTCATTCAATTCGTTCAATACATTTAGAAGTTATCCCAATTCATTCTTTTATGTTGCTGTAACACAAGCAATGTTATCACATGAAATGCATTAATATCGCATCTACATAACATAACACTACCTACACTAATGTGACATCCCATAACGTCAACACAATTATCATTAACACAAACATATACGTCTAAAAAGCTTTGCGTTCACCGACTCCCACCATACGTGAGATCAAAATAATATTTTTCCTTCGTTATATTTTGCGGCTGCAAATGAGGGAGTGGATGTATAGACCTAAGGCTACCGCGCATTACTGCGCCTGGGCAGAGCAATCAGCGACACATGTCACAGCGTTAAAGGTCAGATGGCTGTAGTTCGACAGGCTGCATAAACGTACCTTTAAGAGCTTCCCTGTCGCGCAGCACGTTTTCCATGCCGACAGCGTTCTTAAAGGCCTGGTCACTTGGCGCAAAAAGTGTGTATGGTCCGACGCCTGCAAAAAAGAAAAGAAAGAAAAAAAAAACAGCAGGTTGAAAGATTAAATGCCTGGAAGGAAATATTTCGCACAGCAGACGCAAGCTTGCTGGTTTACGCTGACTTTATCACAAATGTGGTTCTGAAGGCGTCAAAGTGGACTGCGTAGTTACGTCATACTGGCGAATATCAACACCAGAACAGAGTGCCCGAAGTACACAGGAGCGAAGCTATTTCTTTCGTGTCCTACATGACGTTGTTACCGATGGTAGTAGTTCAGGTGCGAAATGGTAAAGGTACCCAGGCTATAGCGCCGCCTTTACAGTAATGGTTGACACCATGCCACACCTGTGGTCACGACAGATATGACGAGCGTTTTCACTAAGATGAACAAAAGTGACGACAAGTGACAGCGCTGATTTACCAAAATAAACTGTCCGTTTTGATGATAAGAAATCATTTATGCATAACAAGGTTTTGAAGGGTAGTCCATGTTGTTTTGTTCTTGCTTTAAGGTTTGGTTTCCTTAGCTAAGGTTCTTACAGCGAAGCTGTTAAGGGCTAGGTTCCCGAGGATCGTGTCCGCGTATAGAAAAAAAAAACTATCATCATCCGCATAAGCCACCTCGCCACCACCGATGCCTCTTTCACAAGTATCGCGATACTCGGCGGCAGCATGTCCCACCAATCGTTGTTCCCCTTTGTCTCGCGACGTAGAGATCGCTAGCGCTGTTATCAGCAGTTGCTATGGGACCGCTATGGGACCGGACCTCGTTTAACCCCATCTTCCAGGATCCTGATGATTCCGTGCAGTGTGCCGCGGCTATGAACGCTGTGGCTCATACGCTAGTCTATGACGATGGGACGGACTTGGCGCAGCAAACGCACTACTTGGCCATCGCGCCGGGCGAAAACAAGACGCCGGTGTCCTTCCTCTTTGACGAACGTGCCGGAGACGCTCAATATAGTCAATAACGATAATATATAAATTCACTATAGCAATATGCACTATAGCAGACCCACCATAGTCACTGCTTTGCTGGCTTCCATCTTCACAGGTGTGGAAGGGCTCAGAATTTTTGTCTGGTAGCGGGCTGGTAAGTAGCAACGGCTACCATACTTTCGTAGCTAATATATGTACGAGACGTCTAAAACCTTCGGTATAAGGTCTGATACGCAATAAAAGGCCGCAAAACTCGCCTGGTTGGTGCCCAGTGTATTTGTTTAGTCTCGGCGACCGTAAGGTCAGATTTCTTTTAAATGTTTTCGCGAGTGTGGAACATGCTGGTATTACGCCAGCGCAAAGGGTCAACCAAACCAATGTTTATGTGGGGTTTGCATTGAGTTAGTGTAGCGCTTAACACCTTAGGCGTCCTGTAGTTGGTCATGGTGAGGGGCAAGATATCAGACAGGAAGTTATTTCAGCTTAGTAATGATCCTGCAGACGCAAAATACGTCTGGGAAGAATGAGAAATTTTGAAACACTACGCTATAAAAACATATATCGATTAACATGTACATATGGAATGTTTCAATATTTTTATGACTCGACAGGCCGAACTAAATTCAATTACAGGCATCAGCAAATTGCAAAAGTTCCCACTTACCAGAAAGGTACTCCTCAAGTCCGGCAAACTTAATAGCCTCGTCCAGCTTCGGGAGCAGAATAGACTGGTGAATAACGTCCAAAATGCTGCCTCCTGGCCGGTGAAGAACACGGTCTACGGTGTAAAACACGAAGTTGCCTTGCTGCTTTTTCGGCCCGACGACACCACCAGAAGCGGTTACAACCTGTAGTAGAAGCAAAGGAATGGTTGTACTCTGGAAGTAACAACATTGATGGTTCATCACCACTGGTTAGAAGCAGTGATAATGGACCATAAACGTTGCGTAGACGCCAAATTAAAGATTAAAAAAAGTCGCAGTTCCGCCCGAGAGGCGAAGCATTGATAGCGATAGCAAAGTATTAGACAACCCACAAAGTAAAGTTGATAGTTTTATCGACCGTACACATTGCAGTAAACAACCCTTCATTCATTAAATTAAGAGGCATAATTTCACACGCGCAGATGAATATGAACACGTCACAATCTATGACCACGAAAACTCGCTATCACAGCGCTGGCGTGATGAAGAGCGCCGGCAGTGGGGATCCAGCGAACGCTTCGTGCTGCCTCTCGCTTCAACGCGTCTCCGAAACTTGTAATTACATGACTTCCAACACTAGACGCGCGGAAAGCTAGTGCCCACGAAGCCATCAGCCATTTCTGCTAGTGGCCGCCGCAGATTACTTGCAAAATAGGGCGCGCGAGCCGCGTATGCGCTTAAGTAAGTATACGGTCGGCCGTAGCACGCGCTTGAACACGTTACCGCTCGCTTACTTCAAGCCCCCCTTTCCGCGCGCTTTATCACGTTACCTCAAACATTAGGTGCCACGGGAAGACGGCGCGCATCAAGCCACCATACTTCTCGGTTCACCCTCGCACGAAAGTAATCAATGTGCCTTGATTTCGCTTTCGCGAACAGACGCTGTGGCTGGGCTGCGATTGATGTCCCGTGAATTTACTTGGCCCCATGTGGGACTCGAACGATTTCACCATGTGTCGTTTGCGTTCGTTGTCTCCGGATATACGGTGTCGGGATATGGGGGGAATGCCAACGGCCCTCTGCCTCGACACACCGAGCCCCGCGGTTGGCGCATGCCTGCGCATCAGCCGCGGTCCGGTACAAGCTCGAGGAAACAATAGACGACAACCACGTGTACACTCGGAAAGCATTTATTACGACTGCAACTAACACTTCGAGCAGGCCAGCTAGCTATAGTAGTTGACATCGCTGAGGGTTCCCTCGAAGAGAATAATACACTAGGTAAAGAAGGGCTTCCGACTTACCAACTGGGGAATACGGGGGGGCCGCGGCGTTTGCCGCGGCAAGAACGCGGTTGACTAACCACGTGCGGGAATACGGGAGCGGCGGCGGAGACTTCCGCCGGCGCCGCTTACTGGGGACCAAAGAGCCCCGGGCGATATCAGCGGGATCTCACGTGACCCACCCGGTGGCGCTGATAGCGCTTGCGATTCCCGCGCGCCGCCCGCGGAAGGAAAGTTTCCCCTCTCCCAACTCTCCCTGGCACGCATGCGCTTGACGCGACGTTCGCTGCCCGTGCGGCGGTTATGGGACCCGAGGGTTCCCACATTCCTCCACCCTTAAATATTGCCCTACGGCGGAGAAATCGCTGGAACGACGGCATTGACAAAGTATCCGGGCAGATGCGATGGTAAACTCCGGCAGGAAATGTCCGAATCCACGTTGATAGGCAGCACAGCACGGCCGCCCACATGTGGCAGCCGTCACAGTGGTTGACGATGATGGGGGCTGAAGATGGCTGGCCCTCAAGATGCGCGCCGCAATGTCCACCCGGGAACAGCGGGTCAGGACTTTCTCGAAGCGGCGCGCGCGCCGGCACGATGAACCTCGCACCGACGCACCCTCGTGGGAGTATGATGGCAGGCCTCCCTCCTCGTGGCTGCCATGTGCTGCTGCATCGGGACGCGAACAGGGAGGGGCCGAGACAGCAGGCAGGGATGTGGACCATGGCAGCAATAGCAAGTCGAGGCGGCTTCACTCGTTCTGCAAAGTCGCTCAAGTGCACTCCACAAACACTTAGAATTAAGGCAGTAGAGGCCGCCGCAGCGTCGGCCGTCTGACACGATGCTGAACCACCCGTCTACCGCATAGCTTTATGCGGCAACGAGAGAAAAAACAAAAACAATCCAGTTCGTTTGAATGAAGTTATTCGCTTCGACCGAATTTTTCCGGTCCGATACAGCGCGAAAGTGGGCGATGCTCGTATGAACAAAGCGCTCTCTGGTCCCCCGAGATCTCGGTTATTCCGCCCGCAAAATATTGAGTTCATCTGAACCAAATAAGCTTTCTATTTCGAACGAGGTTTCTCCGCTCGGGCGAGTATAGTAGAACTAGCGAATCCGGTTGCACCCGCTAAATGTCACGGCATGGTCGTCTTCGAACATGCGACCGGCAGCTCCGCAGAGCCTTAGGCCTAATCGCGTCCATGACGGATACCAATGCCACAAAAGACCCATAAAGGGTTCCAATGAGCCGCCGCGAGGAGATGCAGGCCTAGCTAAGTGGTCCCCGCTCGCTGCTCAACACGCAGCTTCCGAGCAGACTCCTGGGACTGCGCCCCGCTGACGTCCTAGCCAGCGTTTCCGGCGCCCAGCTCCCCGAGCCAAAGATACAGAAAGGAGGCTATTTACATATGTACAGGGAAAATCGACCACCGCGTCGGCTGCTGCACTCACTCGCTTCGGGCGTACTCTTAGGAGAAAATTCGCTGCAAATCTCAGCGTCTACACGAGTTCGGTGACACTAGTGCAGCGTTAACTCGCACTCAAGAAAGCACATGCCCAATCTAGCTAGCAATCACGCCTTCGGTTGAGGCCTAACGCCGGTCCGGACAAAGCCTTCAGGCTTCCTCACATCCGAACCGATCGTCGTCCCGTTTTCCAAGAGCTTGCCCCACGTTGGGAACGCCAAAATGTCGGGATATGGGGGGGGATTGCCGACGGCCCTCTGCCTCGACACACCGAGCCCCGCGGTTGGCGCATGCCTGCGCATCAACCGCGGTCCGGTACAAGGTCGAGGAAACAATAGACGACAACCACGTGTACACTCGGAAAGCATTTATTACGACTGCAACTAACACTTCGAGCAGGCCAGCTAGCTATATAGTTGACATCGCTGAGGGTTCCCTCGAAGAGAATAATACACTAGGTAAAGAAGGGCTTCCGACTTACCAACTGGGGAATACGGGGGGGGGGGAAGTTTCCCCTCTCCCAACTCTCCCTGGCACGCATGCGCTTGACGCGACGTTCGCTGCCCGTGCGGCGGTTATGGGACCCGAGGGTTCCCACAACGGATGCATCTACCGTCTAGGTTACCGGGACGTGAACAAACCATGCTATACCATCTGTGGCTAGGCGTTGCATTTACGAACTCATATGCCTTCCTTATTGGAATGGCCAACAGCCCCACGTAAGACACATGCAACAGCGATGAGACGCTCGCGCAAATTATCTGTCTCTACCGGCGCTATAGTGCCGAGAGACAAGTGATGTGCAGAGTGTTGGACCACTTGGACAATCGTCCACTATCAGAACTAAAAGCTTTAGGTCAGTGCTCCCGAAGAACAGCCGCGCTGAAGGCCTTACTCGCGTTACTAAGGTTCCCGCGGTCTACGGGCCTTCACGATGGACTTTTGGAACGCCGCTACCCTACCGCTGTATAGTGTTCGCTGCTTGTTTGTGCTCGTCTATCTTTCTCCCCCGTGCACTCTCTTTCTCTTTTTATCCCATACTCCTTCCCCACGTGAAGGGTAGCCAACGGGAACTACACATGGTTAATCTCCCTGCCTTTCTACGCATCCTATCTCTCTCTCTCACCCCCCCCCCCCCCCGAATACAGTGCCTGGGTGTAGATTTCATCACACGTAAACACACCTCCCAAAGGTGTGTTTATTTGGGGGATAGGGCCCGCAGGGTTTACAAATGGGGAAGTCTGGGTCCCTCTTAATAAAACGCGCATACTGTGGTTTGAGTAATGTGTGTGCGTGTGCTTTCGTATGACTGAGGCGTCCTCGCTGAAATGCATGTAGGATGGTGTGTTGAGGAGTGTTGATGCTTCCCCGCGAGACTTGAAAATATGTAGCCTTTCGTTGCGCTGCATCTTCCGCTCTTTTCTGGGGTTCTAAGTGTCTTCGACAGGCCAATGGATAGGAGGTCCCGGATTCTTTGCGCGGGAGAGCTGGTGTGCTCTTAAATTCCCTCGCAATTCTTGATGGCCTGGAACCCTTTGTATACGTACGCGTAGAAGGGCGTGAGTATGCGTGTACGTGTGGAGCTTTGTGTGCATGTGTAAAGGCCGATCATCATTTTGAATGTCTCTGTAAGTGCCTTGGCGGTCTGTTCAGATTGTAATCGTGTCAGATGTATGTGCCATTTACTTTATGGCAAGCATTATCGCCAGCAATTCCGCATCGTGAGGCGTTGGGACTCTTAACTTTTCACAAGCGTCCAGTCGTGCCCCACTACCGCCGCTTTGCTGCTTACGGCGTTATGTCACTGCATGTCACTGCTTTACCATTGTCCCGCAGAAAGAAACCGAGGAAGTTTATGGTATAATTTTGGCATAAAGGTGCGTCTCTCATGCGGTGTTTTATTAAGGTCCTAACTTCTTATGTTTTTCGGCTCGCTTGCTTACATCTTCACTAATTAACTACACTGAGTTGATATATTATCAACTCAGTGTAGTTAATTAGTGAAGATGTAGTGAAGATGATTTAGTGAAGAAGATGAAGTGAATTAGTGAAGATGACTCTATACGGCCCTCACGGTGACGGCAACGGCAGAAATCCGCTTGGAGTGTCCATATAATTGCTATCGCAATAAAAGCTGTGTGCACACCGCACCGTGGTGCTTAGAATGGTTGGAGCGCAACGGCCGCCAAACGTCAATCTAATCTATCCACTTTCATTCGGCGCTGCCAAACGCCGACGGTTTCCCGTCGGTATCATCTCGTGTTCCATCGAGGTGCGACACCTGTAACATCTCTGCCGGCGTTCCTCATTGCGCGTGACACGCCTGGTATCCCCCAGACGGCTGTCCCTGCTGCGCAGCAGTAGTTGTGTCGGGTACTGCGTGGCGCTATGTCGGGCCTCCGCGTATTGTCAGAGCACCATGCGAGGAGCTCGAGTGCAACACGAAACCTCTATTCTGCTTTCCCTGCGTCACTAGCAATTTTTCTGCTAAATTAATTGAACAGCAACTTGATCTTAGCGTGAATTCCTAGCCTTTACGTTGCTTTAAAGGACACGCCCGTAGACTTCACCTATACGAGAGAACACTTACCCTTCCATTGAAGTACTTGTTAAATCGAAGCAAGTTTCCTTCATCAAGCGTGGTGTAGGTCCTATCGTTGTCGATGGTAACCTGGCCAGGAACAATGTGGTACAGGACAAGCTGCTTAAGAAGCTGTGTGTCTCCTTCCAGCTTCGAGAGTAGTTGTCCTCGAATCTGAGCGATGGCATCGTCACTTGGCACGAAGATCGTGTAGGCAGCTGCAACAGTACCAAAATTTGGTCATGCGGGTAAAAAACAAATTTCTGGTGACTTCGCATAAGCAACTAGAATTCATGCTTTTTGCTGTCCGCAGACTTCACCGCTAAAAGAGGCCAGCTAGTTGTATTTGTTTTCGCTACAAGTTAACGTTTAGTGGAAGATCCTAAGGGAAAATATTTGATCTCAAATGAGAAATCAGCCTTTTTTCCTCGGTGATTCATAATTTATCACAGTGCCAACCAAGCGAGTACACGATACCTACAAATAGTGCTTTCTGTGCACCTTGTTTTGAGCCTTATGTTATTAGCGCTATCATTTTACGTGATATCCGTATAATACCTGTGACTACACCTGGTGAAGTTTTCCAAATGCAGAAGTGGTATGGCAGTGCATTGGTAGAAAAGATACACAACTATAAGTAACTAACCATTATAATGTCTAAATAAGCCATTTCTGCCTGCTAATGATGTTCAACTCAGAGGTGAAGCTTCTAGCTTGTGCAGCATGTAATGAAGGGCAAAAGAATATCATATAAACTGTTATATAAAATTTGTACAGCCAATTTAAATTAATTACTGCGAGTACCTAATAGAAATAAAATGTCTTGTATGTCATTTTTAATCTGCTTAACACTTATTGCCAAATATAGAGTGCGAAGAAGAGGAGGATGAGAGAAAGGAAATGAGATGTGCGCCCAGTTTGCAACCCTAAGCTGAAGGAAGGGGTTAAGAAATGAAAAGAAAGAAAGGAGAGGGAGAGAGCAAATAGTAGGATGCTTGATTAAAATGAAGGGCTTAAAACACATAAAGAGGTGTCTAAGCACAATGCCTCTGCTAAACAGACGAACTTCCACGTTCTGAACTTCCAACAGCTTAGGTCAATCACAACAATGGGGCCCTACCTCCGTCATTGATCAGTTGCAGAACACCGGTTTTCTGCAGCCAGGACAGGTAGCGTGTAGCCTTCAGCTCCTTCAGCACAAGTGTGAAGTCCAATGGCTTGCCTTGAAGCTGGACCCCAGTACCAGAAATGCTGTACACATTGGATGGAATGGCTCCTGTCGTGATTGTTGTTCCAATTGTATGCGTAAGGACTTGACCAGGAATAACGTATGAGGTGGGAGGTTGAATGTGAAGTTCAGTCTTTCCATATGTGACCTGTCCTCCGGGTTGAAGCAAAACAGATGTCTGAGGCTGCCCAATAGTAACCTTAGGAACACCAACCAGCCTTCCACCAAACTGGATGCTTGTAACACCAGAGGTGCCAGGTAGAGCGCCACTCGGTGTCAGTGGCAATCCAGGGGCAGATGGTATCTTTGCACCACCAGGCCCTCGTGGCCCACTAGGTGCACCCGGGCCACTTGGTCGACTGGGCCCAAATGGTCCACTAATTCCTCCTGGTCCAGATGGCCCACTCGGGAATGGACCACTTGGTCCACTTGGTCCAGATGGCCCTCTTGGCCCACTAGGCCCGAATGGCCCTCCAGGTCCTCTAGGTCCTCCTACTCCCGATGGACCACTTGGTCCAGATGGTCCACTAGGGCCGAATGGCCCTCCAGGTCCTTTAAGTCCTCCTGGTCCAGATGGCCCACTCGGGAATGGTCCACTTGGTCCTGCAGATCCAGTAGGGTATGGACCACTTGGTCCTCTTGGCCCACTTGGCCCAGATGGTCCTCTTGACCCACTAGGCCCGAATGGCCCTCCAGGCCCTCCAGGTCCTCCTAGTCCAGATGGCCCACTTGGTCCAGATGGCCCGGCTGGTCCTCTTGGTCCAGATGGCCCTCTTGGTCCACTAGGTCCGAATGGCCCTCCAGGTCCTTTAGGTCCTCCTGGTCCAGATGGCCCACTTGGGAATGGTCCGCTTGGTCCTGCAGATCCAGTAGGGTATGGACCACTTGGTCCTCTTGGCCCACTTGGCCCAGATGGTCCTCTTGACCCACTAGGCCCGAATGGCCCTCCAGGTCCTCCTAGTCCAGATGGCCCACTTGGTCCAGATGGCCCGGCTGGTCCTCTTGGTCCAGATGGCCCTCTTGGTCCACTAGGTCCGAATAGCCCTCCAGGGCCACTAGGTCCTCCTGGTCCAGATGGCCCACTTGGGAATGGGCCACTTGGTCCTGCAGGTCCAGTTAGGTATGAACCACTTGGTCCTCTTGGCCCACTTGGTCCAGATGGCCCAGATGGTCCACTTGGGCCACTAGGACCGATTGGCCCTCCAGGCCCTCTAGGTCCTCCTAGTCCAGATGGTCCAGATGGGCCAGCTGGTCCTCTTGGTCCACTTGGACCTGATGGCCCTCTTGGTCCACTTGGTTTGAAAGGCCCTCCTGGTCCACTAGGTCCCCCTGGTCCAGATGGCCCACTCGGGAATGGTCCACTTGGTCCTGCAGGTCCAGTAGGGTATGGACCACTTGGTCCTCTTGGCCCACTTGGACCGGATGGCCCAGATGGTCCTCCAGGCCCTCTAGGTGCTCCTAGCCCAGATAGTCCACTTGGTCCGGATGGCCCAGCTGGTCCTCTTGGTCCACTTGGACCACTAGGTCCGAATGGCCCTCTAGGTCCACTAGGTCCTCCTGGTCCTGATGGCCCAGTTGGGAATGGTCCACTAGGTCCTGCAAGTCCAGTGGGGTATGGACCACTAGGTCCTCTTGGCCCAGCTGGTCCTTTTGGCCCTGCAGGCCCTCTAGGTCCTCCTAGTCCAGATGGCCCACTTGGTCCAGATGGCCCAGCTGGTCCTCTTGGGCCACTTGGTCCACTAGGTCCGAATAGTCCTCCAGGTCCACTAGGTCCTGCAGGTCCAGTAGGGTATGGACCACTTGGTCCTCTTGGCCCTCCAGGCCCTCTAGGTCCTCCTAGTCCAGATGGTCCACTTGGTCCAGACGGCCCAGCTGGTGCTTTTGGTCCACTTGGCCCTCTAGGTCCGACGAGCCCTCCAGGTCCACTAGGTCCTCCTGGTCCAGATGGACCACTCGGGAATGGTCCACTTGGTCCTGCAGGTCCAGTAGGGTATGGACCACTAGGTCCTCTTGGCCCAGATGGTCCTCTTGGCCCTCCAGGCCCTCTAGGTCCTCCTGGTCCCGATGGTCCAGCCGGTCCTCTTGGTCCACTTGGGCCAGATGGTCCACCTGGTCCTCTTGGTCCACCAGGTCCGAATAGCCCTCCCGGTCCAGATGGCCCACTTGGGAATGGGCCACTTGGTCCTGCAGGTCCAGTAAGGTATGAACCACTTGGACCTCTTGGCCCACTTGGTCCTGTTGGCCCAGTTGCTCCTCTTGGTCCACTAGGTCCGAATGGCCCTCCAGGTCCTTTAGGTCCTCCTATTCCAGATGGCCCAGTTGGGAATGGACCTCTTGGTCCTGTTGGTCCACTTGGTCCAGATGGCCCAGCTGGCCCTCTTGGTCCACTTGGTCCAGCTGGTCCTCTTGGTCCACTTGGGAATGGGCCACTGGGTCCTGCAGGTCCAGTAGGATATGGACCACTTGGTCCTCTCGGCCCACTTGGTCCGGATGGCCCTCCAGGCCCTCTAGGTCCTCCTAGTCCAGATGGTCCTCTTGGTCCAGATGGCCCAGCAGGTCCTCTTGGTCCACTAGGTCCTCCTGGTCCTGATGGCCCACTTGGGAATGGGCCACTTGGTCCTGCAGGTCCAGTAAGGTATGAACCACTTGGACCCCTCGGCCCACTTGGTCCTGTTGGCCCAGTTGGTCCTCCAGGTCCTTTAGGTCCACCTAGCCCAGATGGCCCAGTCGGGAATGGACCACTTGGTCTTCTTGGTCCACTAGGTCCGAATGGCCCTCCAGGACCTTTAGGTCCTCCTAGTCCAGATATCCCACCTGGTCCTCTTGGCCCACTTGGTCCACTAGGCCCGAATGGCCCTCCAGGTCCACTAGGTCCTCTTGGTCCTGATGGCCCACTCAAGAATGGGCCACTTGGTCCTGCAGATCCAGTAGGATATGATGCACTCGGTCCTTTTGGTCCACTAGGCCCAAATGGCCCAGCTGGTCCTCTTGGTCCACTAGGCCCAGATGGTCCACTAGGTCCTTTAGGTCCTCCTAGTCCAGACGGCCCACTTGGGAATGGGCCACTTGGTCCTGCAGGTCCAGTAGGGTATGGACCACTTGGTCCTCTTGGTCCAGATGGCCCAGCTGGTCCTTTAGGGCCTCCTAGTCCAGATGGCCCAACTGGTCCTCTTGGTCCGCTTGGCCCGAATGGCCCTCCAGGCCCTTTAGGTCCTCCTAGTCCAGATGGCCCACCTGGTCCTCCTGGCCCACTTGGCCCGAATGGCCCACTAGGCCCGAATGGCCCTCCAGGTCCACTAGGTCCTCTTGGTCCTGATGGCCCACTCAAGAATGGGCCACTTGGTCCTGTAGATCCAGTAGGATATGAAGCACTTGGTCCTTTTGGTCCACTTGGCCCAAATGGCCCTGCTGGTCCACTAGGCCCAGATGGCCCGCTAGGTCCTTTAGGCCCTCCTAGTCCAGATGGCCCACTTGGGAATGGGCCACTTGGTCCTGCAGGTCCAGTAGGGTATGGACCACTTGGTCGTCTTGGTCCGGATGGCCCAGCTGGTCCTCTTGGCCCACTAGGTCCGGATGGTCCACCAGGTCCAGTAGGTCCTCCTAGCCCAGACGGCCCACTCGGGAATGGGCCACTTGGCCCTGCAGGTCTAGTAAGATATGGACCACTTGGTCCTCTTGGTCCAGATGGCCCAGCTGGTCCTCTTGGTCCACTAGGTCCGGACGGACCACCAGGTCCTATAGGTCCACCTAGTCCGGATGGCCCACTTGGGAATGGCCCACTTGGTCCTTTTGGTCCACTAGGCCCAAATGGTCCTCCAGGCCCTTTAGGTCCTCCTAATCCAGATGGCCCACCTGGTCCTCTTGGTCCAGATGGTCCTCTTGGACCACCTGGTCCACTAGGCCCAAATGGTCCTCCAGGTCCCCTAGGTCCTCCTGGTCCAGATGGCCCACTTGGGAATGGACCACTAGGTCCCCTTGGTCCACCTTTAAAAGAGGGATTATATATAGTGAAAAAAAAAATGTAACTTTAGCTTTGTGGCAGTTTTACTATAATTCAGGCATGTATGATGAAAGTTGAAAAAGGTGAAGGATAAAAAATGTTTTAGGAAGCTTTACGCCTGGGCGAACCTAAATTTTCCTATTCAAATAAATGTGAAATCAGAAATGCTCTCCTTAGACAACTGTCGAAGCGATTTGAATGAAGTTTGTTGCATTGAAGTGAGAAAGTTGATTTCTACCAACTGTATGCCGCTACAAAAACAGGGATAAAGTGCGTCACAAAGGCTCGCCAACGTTTTGATAGGTGGACATATTTTTGTCAAAGGCGGCCTTGTCATCGTCGGTGGCTTAGCTTTAAAGTCCAAACGACATGTATGCGTGTCGGCGCGCGGAAGCTCGCGCCCATGGGCCTCACGCATGCCCATATTGTGCAGGACAGATCATACGCGTCGAAGCGCGGCGCGAGCACAGATATCTAATGTTTACGCACGCTAATAGCGTCGTCCAACATGACGGCACCCATGGCTACCGCTTCAGTGTGAATTCTCTTGGTGGTTACGTTCAACCTCGCGTTGATCGCCAGTAACTATTGAAATGAGCGTTTTCTAAACTCACCTGAAACGTTAGTTATTAGTGCATAGCGCGCACAATTTCTGAGATCGTTCTGCGATTCCGGCACCCGTAGGCCTAAGGAGACGCGTCCGCAAAGCGACAAGAGTATGGTTGCTAATTGATTGTCTTGGCTTTGTGACGTTTGGTACGAGGCACCAGACGGTGCCTTGTCTTCTAACGTCTTCCTTGCGTTTGCGTTCCCGTACGTTAAATTAACAGAACAGCCAAGCTACCTTCATTCGAAGTACTGATGAACAGGATACAGAGGCTCTTTCTATAACTAACGATGAAGTTAGAAGGGCCTTGCAAGGCATGAACAGGAGAAAAGCTGCTAGGAGAAGATGGAATAACAGTCAATTTAAAATCAGAAATGGAGGAGATATCATGCTTGAAAAGCTTGAGGCCCTTTATACGGAGTGCCTTACGAATTTAAGTGTACCAGAGAGCTGGAAGAACGCCAACATTATACTCATCCATAAGAAGGGAGACGTTAAAGAACTGAAGAATTTAGACCCATTAGCTTGCTTTCAGTATTGTATAAAATATTCACCAAGATAATTTACAATAGAATCAGGGCAACAATTCACTTCAATCAACTAAGAGAACCGGCTGGCTTCAGGAAGGGATATTCTACGATGGATCATATCCATGTCATCAATCAGGTAATCGAGAAATCTGCGGAGTACAATTAACCTCTCTATATATCTTTCATAGAGTATGAACAGGCATTTGATTCAGTAGAGATACCAGCAGTCATAGAGGCATTGCGTAATCAAGAAGTACCGGAGGCATACATGAATATCTTGGCAAATATCTACAAAGATTCTTGGCAAATATCTACAATCTACTTGGCAAATATCTACAAAGACTGGGAGCTTATCACTGTCATTGAAAAGAAAAGCGTACAGTCATTGCATTTTACCGGTGCTAACATATGGGGCAGAAACTTGGAGGTTAACAAAGAAGCTCGAGAACAAGTTAAGGACCGCACAAAGAGCGCTGGAACGAAAGGCGTAACGTTAAAAGACACGAATAGAGCAGTGTGGATCAGAGAGCAAACGGGGATAGCCGATATTCTAATTGACATAAAGAGAAAAAAAATGGAGCTGGGCAGGCCATGCAATGCGTAGAATAGATAACTGATGAGCTATTAGAATTACAGAATGGGTGCCAAGAGAAGGGAAGCGCAGTCGAGGACGGCCGAAAACTAGGTGGGGTGACGAAGTTAGGAAATTTGCAGGCGTAAGTTGGGAGCGCAAGACAGGCGTAAGTGGAGATCGCAGGGAGAGGCTTTCGTCGTGTAGTGGACATAAATATAGGCTGATGATGATGATGATGACGTTAAATTAAAAGTCTTGAAGGGACGCGCACCGAAACGTCCCGCAAAGATGCTTGCGTTACAGGCGACAAACGCTATTCTAAAGCTATCTTCTCCAAACAAATATTGGTGGTCCGGCTGCCGTACAAAAATACGAAACGATGTCTACCAAGGCGAAAATCTGAGCCAAGTGGACGCGCACTGGCTCGCGTCTTGAAGGGTTCCAACCACCATTCCTCGCGAGGCGCGGCAAACGCAAGGCGTGCGGGCGCGAGCTATCGCGCGCCGGCAAGCGTACCTGTAGTCCGGCCTTAACGGGTTAGCAGGGTGACGTCAAATGCGGTCGCTGTCGGCGGTGGCTGGTTGTAAATGAAGAGATTGAAAAGAAAATGATCGCTGCCACTTGGTGTTTCTTGGTATCGTTGCGGAAAGAGGAGGTTGGAAGACGAGGGGAAAGTGGCAGAAGAAAAAAAAAAAGAAATTCGGAGTTTCGCCCGAAAGGCCAAGCATCGATTGCGATAGCAAGCTAGTGGACAGCTATTCGAAGTAATGATAGTAGTTTTATCGGCCGTATAAACTTGTAAACATAGGCATACTAACTAAATTAACAAGCATGGTGTCACGCGCGCTCAAGCAAATATGAACGCATCTCACTCGATGACCGCAGAAACTCGCTGTCAAACACTGTAGTGAGTAAGCGCGCCAGCAGCAGTGAGCGAATTTACCTTCGTCCCTCCGCTCGCATCAACGCGAACTAAGCCGCGAAAACACAGCGCAGGGGGTAAGGAGCTCTGCCCCCGCCGCAGATGGTTTTGGCTATATGGCACCCTCCCCTCGGAACCTTGCTGCCCGGCGGGCGCGTGCGGTAGCTCGAGCCCCTCCCTTCCTTCCCTCCGGAGCGTTGCACGCCACTGGAAGACGGCACTATTCCTTCCCGTTTCGTTCTATTGCGCGCGGGAGACAGAGCCGCAATCGCCGGCTCACCCTCGCACACTTTCACTCACGCATAGAGCATACGGCGCGCGGGACACTCACGGCGACGGCAGAAATGCGCCGTGAGTGTCCATGTCATTGCTATCGCAATAGAAAGACAGAGAGAGCGGGACGGGGTTTGTTGCGAGAGGCATTGGATGGGAAACCTTCTGAGAACTGAACAGAAACCGTAGGTGTCGCAGGCGGCCTTCGTTTGTGGGTTTAGAAGAATGGTCTGGTCAGTCGGTCGGAAAAGGAAAACAGCAGAAGAAGCGGGGGGGGGGGGGGGGGGGGGCAAGGAGGTTAACCATCTGTATGGAGTGCTTGGGTGGTGATTTTATTTCCCGTCACGCAGTGAACGGAAATTTGTTTGTAGTATATATAGCCTTGCTTCATCCAATATATGGCCGTGTTTATTGAGCTGACTGGCTACTGCTCTAGGGTAAATTGTGTTTTGTCCTTGTCACTTTATTCCTGTTCATGCAATTTCTACACCCCAGTCTCCTGTACATGTATATAGGCAGGAAATTTTGAAGTAAAGCGTCCTCTTAAATCGCAACCCATATATTACAGGTTCTTTACAGAGCCTCGTTCTGGTGTCGGCTCTCTGTAGTGCCTTTAACATGTAGCGGCGCGACTATAGCCTCCAGAGTGGGTGAATAAGACGACGACTCAGGTGCACGTAGCGTGAGAAAAAGAACACGCTAGGGAAAGACAATACATCACTTCTGTCTCGGCGCCGCTTTACTGCGGCAAGAAAAATATTATTGGAAATACCTTTTCGAAGACTTGGCCTGGACTTAACAGAAGCTGTTATTCTTTCATATTGGGCCTCTAATTTGGGATTAAGTCACAGGGATGCCTGCTCCGTTTTCCAAACATTTCTTACAGAATCCAACCGAATGCCCTGCTAAATTCAATCTTGTTTGTGTACTTTTAAATTAATTATTATTCATTCAATCTGGCGTCATTGATATTATTTTAACAGATAATTATATGCTAGATAGCGCTAATTTCATAGATATTCGAACATTTATGCTTCATATTAAATTGGTATAATTTACCCATTTCTTGCCCAATCCCCCATAGTGGGTAGGAGCCACATACGAGATAATCAACAACATCGCTCTCCACCTGAACAGCTGCGGTATCTGCCACTCCCGAGATCCCGTGGCACCATGGCTGGCCGGTATAAATAAACAGTGGCCACGACGGCTACTTCTTTGCGCCGTCTTGCGGGACAACGGACGACCAATCCCAGCCATGCCAGCCTCTCGCCTTGGCAGTGACTCTACCAAGGCGAGAGTGACGTAGCCTCAAGCGGTCCGACAGACATCCTGCGGTTGGAG
The DNA here is from genome assembly GCF_013339745.2 of Dermacentor silvarum. Taxonomy (NCBI): domain Eukaryota; kingdom Metazoa; phylum Arthropoda; class Arachnida; order Ixodida; family Ixodidae; genus Dermacentor; species Dermacentor silvarum. The sequence continues at coordinate 7,886,584 of NC_051161.1, forward strand.
GGTATCCTGGAATTGTACATCGTCATGCCGGACATCTGGTTCATCCAGCTGGACTGCCACGTCCTTATCAACAAGGTTCCAGGCTCCGGGTGCGTTCCAGGATCCGGCTGCCACCTGCCGGCCCTGGCTTCTACAAGGACTTGCGGGAACCCGTCCTTGCTTACTACGCCACCTCGAGCGCTCAGTCATAACAGCTCTCGTCATTCGAACCGTCGCGTCATTCCGCATCTTGTCGTCCCACATCACCTGCGTCCACCTGTGGCGATCGCCAGCACGCGCCGGCCCCAGCATCAAACCTCTACCCGGTCCGTGAGTCTCCTCATCTCAAAGGCAGCTGCGCGATGACTCTTTCCAAGTAATTCGCCGGGCCAAACGCAAACGCTTTCGGCTATTCTACGGCCCGCTGCTCTCCTTCCTTAGACGTTCTCGCAAGCTATCCACTTTCCGTTTGGGGGCAGCTCACTCATCCCCGATTCTGAGGATCTTCCACCGGCTCCACTTGGCACAAATTTCCATCTCGCAGGTGCGGCGGCGCCACAAGCACAACCTTCGCGATGCCTTCAGTGACCACCGCAACCCTGATGCTATCGGCATTCGAGATTTCGACGCAAGCAGCAGCAGGCGAGCCTTCAGGTGCTCGAACCTTCCGCGGATGGGTGGCCTACCGAAGTTGTGAAGGAGCAGCTCTGCCAACTGGTTTCTTCAGTTCGAGAGTCACTTCTACTTCCACAAAGTGAGTGACCAACACTTGCGCTATCTCCACGCTAGTCGCGAGCCGCCAGGCGGTCTGCTTTCGGAGCTCCGCGACTTCTACCAGGTCCGGGCATCTACGAGAACCTGCGACAGGTCGTGATTTCGCACTACGGCATCACTGTGGCTGCGTCTGGCTCACAACCTACGCTGCCGGTGCTGCATGGTACATCTTTCTCGGATTACGTGGCCATGATACTAGCAACAAGGACAGCATCTGCTTTCCGTAGCCCCTCTTACGAAAGCCCTGTCATATTACGCAACAAGCGAGCAGCGGGCGGACTGACCACGCCATTTAGAGACCAAGAATTCGCTGGTCGTCACAATGCATCACCCTGCACAACCGTATCCGCACCATAAATGATGGGGCAGCATGGATCAGCAAGCGCAACAAGGCACAGCGACACTCGCAGTTCTCCGCCACGCTCAATGAACCGGCTTCAGCGTTGTTCCCCTCAACGGCGTGAACTCTCGGCACGTTCCAAGAACCGGCCAATACGCCTCAACTCCTTTTGCCGAGTTGCACCGCACTGGCCGCGCAGACGTTGACAACGCAAGACGACGTCCTCAACGCTGAAGGCAATGCGCCCTGTGTCCAGAAACGCTTAGCCACGATCACCGGAGAGCTTTTTGTGCCCTTCGCCGCATCACGGACTTTACCTTGACTTCTTAACGGACGCTACAAATTGCCACTCATGTATATAGGCTTGCAATCACTCTTCTTTCTATGTGAGCGCCTTTTGCACATATTTTTATTGCGCTTCCCACTAGGAGGGGCGCCCTGTAGCAGTGCGACTATCGCCTCCAGAGCCGGTAAAGAAGACAGCTCATGTCCATATAGCGCGAGAAAAAGAACACGCTAGCGCTCTCGACCTGAGCGGCCGCAGTATCTGCTGCTCCCGAGATCCCGCGGCACCATGGGTGGCCGGTCTAAATAAACCGTGGCCACGGCCGTTACCTCTTCGCGCCGCCTCCCAGAAATGCTTGCGATGTAGAGGTGGTGCACCATTATACATAGTCTAACTTTTTTACCTGGCCCACTTGGTCCACCGGGTCCACTTGGTCCTCCCGGTCCACTTGATCCCCTTGGACTGCTTGGGCCTCTTGGTCCGCTTGGGCCTGCTGGTCCGCTTGGGCCTCCTGGTCCACTTGGTCCTTTTGGTCCTTTTGGCAGTCCTGGAGCTTTTGGCAGTCCAGGGAATGCAAATGAAAATCCTCCGGGTGTGGTCTGTCCAACTGGCCCACCGAGCATGAATCCTGTCACTCCAGTGGTAAATGTCGTGACTGCAGGCGCTCCAGGGAAGATTGTCAAAGATGTTACTCCTATAAAGAGATGGAGAAATACAAATATTGTATTGTTTTATTGCCGCAGCTCCAATGTGATAAAAAAAAGTACTTTGAAAGAAAGTTTCGCACTCTTAGTCCTAAATTTCCAAGATTGACAATCCTGCTTTTTTATCCACGATCTGAATTGGAAGCAAATACAAAGGCAATATTTCGTATTTGAAACAATCGCAGAATTTTCAAAATATGCAATTAAATATATTTGTTTTTCTTATTTTTTATGTCACAAGAAAATTAAGAACATTGCAACTACAGTATACAGGGTGCTTTATTTTAGTGTTAACAGAATTTTTAAAAATTATGTGAACATTAAAGCACCCTGAGCAACGTATTGATCTGGAACACTCAAAGAACTATACATTACTTAAACTGCAAATCAATCAGCATAATGACTAATTAACAAAGTTGCTAAATAACATTTTCACTAATTACTTTGCCGCATGTATTGCAAAGCACGAATTGAAGCCAGTGATTTCACAAGGTACATCCACTTGAAAGAATTTTGAAATTAGCACCAGTTCTGAGATAAGCGCAGTCAAACATGTCGTAAACATGCACAGCTGTTCCCCTTACTTTTGAACAAAATGTATTTTTTGACATTGAAGTTGAAAAGAGATTGGAACAGAAATGCATTTTGAATTTTCTGAACGCAATCTCGAAACTGGTGTCATCCAAAGAATTCGTGGCAAGTGGATATGCCTTCAAAACTCACTGGCTACAATTTGTAAATTGCAATATGTGGCGTAAAGTAATTATTTTTAAAATTAATTAGCAAGAAATTGTTAATTAGTTAAATTATGACTTCAATTTTTGTCCAAGCAATGTCTGCCTCTGGGAGTAATATATCTCAAGAAAAAGAATGGCGCTTTATGTCATGAGTGATATCTGATATAAAAAATGTGTAGGCTGATAAAATAAAACACTTTGTATATGTACCATTTCTATGTAGTGTTTATCATTAACATGCATAGTACTACGTGCTATTTGTCGATCACTTCCAGGTGTTCAATCAAGACAAAAATATCCAGAATGTCATGAACTGAGCGACGTAGTTTACTGTGCAGAGTAAACCCCAACGCTTGATCCATGACCTCCTGTGCAGTGTCGGCTTACAACATTCCTATGATATGCGTTGTAAGATACACAGGAAAACAATGAAACTATGTAAATGTGTTTTTGATGCAACATAAGAGATCACTAAAAGGCAAGCCCAACATATGATCTCTGTAGTTCTTATCAAGAATGTTGTGGCTTCCTGGGTTGGACAAATACGAAATTGCTTTTGAACAAGCTGGTCCACCGACCCGTGAAATTGTCGAGGACTACTTTGAACACAGCAAGCACACGTTTAAGTCATGGTTTTGTGGCTTGACCTACCAACGTCAAAAGCGTGTCGTAAGTAGTAGCAGGTAACTATAGCCGTAATACGCATTTTCTCAGCACGCTAAGATAAAGGGTATGCTAGGGAAAGCATGTGGGAAATTAACTGCATAAGTATTTAACTACGAAGAATAAATTTATAATGTCCTCACAAATGCGTCTGTGTTCGTGTGCGTATGATGTATAAAAGCTTTTCAAACATTTCAATTGATGACGCTAATCCTCTGTTTTTCGCTCAATTCTTTTTTCACATTTATGTTCATGAATACGCACGAACTTGCCCAATTTTTTCCATTTGATGCATTTCCAACTCATCGAAGAAACAGTAAATATGGACATAATTAAACAGAACAAGACAGGGATGACGCTGGATGCAGTTTTCGCCATTTTGTTGGCCGAATGAATGCAGTTCCGCAAAGGCCTCATTTAATATGCCCATGTGCCCTTGCATAGATCCCCAAATAAGTTGCTATTTTGTCCGAAAGACAAAGTATTGATAGTGATAGCATTTTATAAGACGACTACACGAAGGATAACCTAGTAATTATATTACGGTGATGAAGAGCGGCAGCAACAGCGAACGAACGCTTCGTGCTACCTCTCGCTTCAACGCGCCTCCGAAACTTGATTACCCGACCTTCAACACTAGATGCACGAGAACACAGTGACACGAAGCCACCAGCCATCTCGGCTCGACCAGTGCTTGCACCCGTCGCAAATTACAAGATAGGGCGCTGAGCCGCGCTCAGCCGCGCCATGCGCAGCAACGCCCCGGCTATGACAGGAGATCCGCACTGGCCTGCCCAAGCAGGTGTCAGAGGAGGTTGGCTTGCCGAGGCTAGCTGTATGGTGTCATGCTCCTTCCTATTATTTTCCTTCCTTCATGTATGTGTTCGCTACACTGGTGGCATACATATTATCTTTGCATATAGTACATGCATTTATTCTTTAGATGGCGTTCACTGGAGAACAGAACCGACACTGGGATTTTGTTACTGGAGAAGATATACGGGCCGCGGCTAACATTGACGTATAATAACAATAAACTCACGGCTAATGTATGATGCGGTGTCGTAACCACGCTAGGACTAAGTGCTTATCAAAACAAAATGTCTAGGGCCCTGGCCAAAAGCTCTTGCTTTTGAACAAACCAGAGCCATACAAGGATTTGTCGCGCCGTACAAGCAAAAAAAAAAAAAAAAGGCTGGCTAGTTTGGCTATATCAGGTTTCACAACATATGCACCTTGCAGTCGGCCGACGTGAGGCCGACGTCAATTTCCAAGCCTGGCCCAAGCTACATATTGTTAAGCTTCGCGCAGCCACTGTTAGGTTGGCCACCATACATCTGGCCAAGCTTAGGCCAAAAGGTTGTCTTTTTCTATTGCGTTACGCAAGCTTTGCTCAGGACCTCCTACCTAAATACTTTGTAACAGAGAAATTGTTTTTCTCGGCACCAGTAACATCGAATTTGATTATATAAAAATTAAAACGGTTTCTAGGGTGGAATTTTTTATTTCGGCAATCAATTTGTTCAAACTGCGAAATTAAAACTGAAGCAACCAGTTTACTACCCTGTAGCTAGAAAAAATATCACAACATTGTAAACTGTATCTTTTACAATATCTAAAGCAAACAAAATCGAAGCATTATGCACCTATTTGAAGAATAATACTAATTTGGAACTGGGGCTTTCGAAAAGTTCTCATAAACATTGTAATATTTTCACGTAAGTTGTAAACTCTATTTAAAGAATTTCTACACCTCAGGTGGTTTAATAGGTGAATTTTGCAGATTTGCAATATCTGTTTTAGCTACAGATTTAGATCTGTAAACTGCCCTTTTCAATTTTTGAAACATGCCGATTATCAGCAACACCTGCTGGAGGTATGAGACCCTCAATAAAAATTTTATACCTTTTGTCAATATAATTCATTTTTTTCAAACTTAGCAAATGTAATTAAAATCTGTTCATCGGTTTTTTAATTAAAACGTTTCAACTTTTCGGAAGCATCTAAATAAGAAAATGGAGGTGACCTCCGAATAAAGCTTCCTCTTAAACAAAGACACCGAAGAGCAACAATAAATAAGTAGGGAATGGTGAAGTATTATTTCAAGAGTTGTTTCACTTATTTGGAAGATAAATGTTGGTTGGTTGGATGGATAAAAAAGTAAAGGGTAGTTTCCATTCTTCAAACAACGCGAAGGAGATATACACAAGAAAGCATACACAAGGCTACTGCGGGCGTATTTTTGTGTATGTTTCTGTTGCGTTGTCCCGAAGAGTGCTCCCACAGAAACATACTCAATTTTTAGGAAGTTGTATTCTGCAACTTCGCGCTTAAACCCACAGCCGGCACCTCAGTCTCATATTTGTGTAAACCTTCGCTACAGCTACAAGTGTCATCTAGCCTGCCGCACTACGAAGCAACATTGCTTCAACAAACAGCAAATGGTTCGGCGATCAAGTGTCGTGGTTCACCATTTTTGATTAATTAATGTCAATAAATGGATCATGCGCAGTTTCAATTTCAGCATACTATTAATGAGAGATACACGAGCAACGGCTGCATCACGGACGCTTTTCGACCCATTGCTCAAGCACATTGACCTGTCTTTGAGCAGCTATGCGATAAACACTGCTAAAACAACTTGCCTGGAGCTAGAAGCACATATTGTCATAGTATCGCGTCGAGGGGTCCCAAATGGATTACGTTTCTTTTAATGCGTTAGCAATCTTGGAGTAGTTTACGCACTTTCCGGGGGCTGTGTATGTTTGTTTCTAACTGTCTCCCCACCTACCTGGGTTACTGGGTAGTTCATGGTCGAATAGGTAGCGCATCGAGCTGATATGCTGAGGGAAGAGGGTTCGAAACAAACCATTGGACCGACTTGGTTGGTTATGTGGCAATGTGTAAATATGCTCCGCTCTTCAATGGACATCTCGCCAACTTGAGTATGTGACACTGTATGTGCGGCAAGCGAGGGAACAATTCTCTAGAGTTTGTATGCACAAGCACGCCACGCTTCTCGTCGCGGAGGCCACGCGCGGATTTTTCGACAGCGCCATTAGATGACGCAGGGTGTCCAGAAAGACGCGCGAAAGAGGAGCCCGGTGTTGGTAGGATGTTGGTATCGGTGGATCGGCTCCGAAAGTTGATCCCTGATTCTTTGGATTTTTGTTACATCGTGTCACCGAAAGTGCTGGACGCCATCGGAAGGACATCCGGACCACCTAAGATACTTTCTGTGCGGGCAAGTCCGAGTGTTTTGCTTCCTGTGCGCCCCCGAAGTCACAGTGAGCCGAGCCACCACGCTAGGCCTAACGCCGGCGTGGTCGGGCTCCAGAGCTGAAGCGGTCGCGGCGCCCGACGATACTCAGGCCCCGCGCGATGGAGATCACGGTCGAGGGAGATGCCATTACCGAAAAAGCGTTAAATGATTGCAGCTGGACGGCGTTTCAAGCGCACAGGAAATTTTCTAGGCGAAATACCTCAGCAGCCACCCCATCTGTGAACTGCACTAAAGGAGGAGACCGCGAAGAAGCCACCGCGATATCGATCACGGCAGCCAACGCTGCCAAGACGTAAACCCCTCCCGAAACCCCTCCCAAATTTGCCTGATGAGCATCTTAATGTTATTATACGGCCACAGGGGGCTACAAATATGCGAGATTGCGGCTCGGCTGCCGTCCACCAAGCCATTTGCGCCGCAGTAGACGCCAACGCAGAAGAAGTTCTGCAGAACGACCACATCAGGGGGCACCGCATCAATAATACCGTCATCATCAGCACGCCGTCATTAGCTAGAAGACGGGCCTACATGGACATCAGGAGCCTCAAATTCGACGGGCAAGATTACCCTATGCTAACCTACGTACCGGCGCCGGATAACTCAACGCGGGGGGTGTTCTACCACGCGTGGTCTGGCGAAGCGGACGCCCAGATACACAAAGAGCTGCAAGAACGCAATCCGGGGCTGAAAATGGCCGGAGCCAGGAGACTCGGTTCATTCAGACACGTACTCATCACCGTAGCTGAAGCCATGCTGCCAGCTTACGTCCGCTACTTTGGATATACACACGACGTCTACCCCTTCAGAGAAAGAGTAGAAGCCTGCTTCAATCGTCGGAAGCATCGCATGGATGTATGCCCTCTACCAAGAAGGGTGTGATGCCGCAGATGAATCTAAAGAACATGAAACGCCTCCCCCGGGCACCCCAGCCACATGCTGGGCCTGTTGCATCGTGTCCCGGGGAGGGCATCCAACCGGGGCTTGTAGCTGTCTTTACCGCTTCTATGAGCAATTCCAGAGAAAAGGCACAACCAGGAACACCGAGGCTACTAGCAAAGGGAAAGAACCAACACAGACACCCATCATGGAAGTATTAAACACCGAAGAGGCGAACACAGCATACAAGGATGCTGTGTGTCGCAGCCGTCCCATCACCCGTAACATCAACCAGGGAGCATCGGGGGCGCGCACAAACAGCCCGCACCACCGTAGTGGCAGTAGACACCGCAGCAATATATCAGGCCCCGTGGCGACAATAGACAACGATCTGCCTCGGTGACAGAGAAGGACCAGGTACCTGGAAAATCAGTGCTATAGGCTCCGTACAGTCGAGTTTGCGGCTGCTCTGGCGCCATCTGGCGCAGCGACGCAACAGTGTTGGGAAGTGGGCGCCGCAGCTCGGCCGGCTCGATGAGTGTTCTTTCCCGCGCGCTACATTTAGTCTCGGCCACGGTTGAAGCCGTTTGGCTTTGTTCACCAGCCTCCTTATTTTTTTATACGTCTTGCGACGGTGCATTGGCATGCGCTTCATAGGCAAGCGTCGGAGGTGAAAAAAAAAAAAAAAAGGGGCAAGTGGAACCGGTGATACTGCTGCGTAAAGGGCTGTCACAACCACGAAGGCCAGCCCGGGATAAAGTTGTACAGGTTTCCTGGCAAATCTTATGAGATCGAACGGCGAAAGAAATGGGTCGCAGCTGTGAGGAGAGTAAAGTAAGTCAGCTTCTTTGATATTTGTGACAAGGTTTTGTTCTGTAAAGCGTGCTACACATGTGCGTTTCACAGCTCGTTGTGTGACGCCAGCGGCCATGGCCAGCTGCTGAACATTTAAAAGAAATTTGTCACGACTTTGCTGATTTGACGACTGCTTGCCGTTGTCTTAGCATTCGATATGATCAGCATAGCACTGGCATGTGCGATGAGCAATATTTTATGCCAAGGAAGCCTATTTTGAGCTGGCGAGCACTAACTCGACGATCCTCGTTTCGGCCGCTGGCGCTTGAGAGGCGCGGTTTCACATGGTGCGATTTTTCTTGTGATATACATTTGCGATGTATCATTGTAAAAGCAAAGCGCGTATGCAAGGAAAGGAATTCGCATGCGATATCGTATCTCGTGAAAGGGGCCTAATGAGCCTCGATCATTGTACATGATGAAGAACGAACATTCGCGTCATGTAAATTAAGATCGCCTAGTTAATAAATCTCGTTTATCAGCGCAGCGGGTGGCTCCGACTGGGTCCCAAACGAGTCAACGAGGATAGCATGGTCACTGCCACACGATCCAACAATCCGAATCGTTTAGCTCACTCGACATGACTGTGCTGACGACAGCCTACGAGTGAGCGTGTAGCTGCACGCGGTCCAGATCGAGCTGTATGACAATCTAAAGTAACAGTGTGACAGGGGCATCAAATGATAGGCCGCGGCGTACAACGCGCCGGAGCGAAATGAGGCATGCATTGCCAACAGTGAGGCGTCGATTAAAAATCGGTTTCAGGGTGTCACGTTTTCAGGGTGCCAGTTTAGTGACTTCAATTTTAGTATAACAGCAAGCTTTACTCACGTGAAGGATGACGTCGTATACTTGCTTTCCCTGTTGCGAATGGCACTTCGCGTGAACGTCCACGCCGTCTTTCACACAAGCAACATGCGAAGCAGCGTAGAGCTTGTCTCCGCTGGTTAACGCTGCACCGTGAAAGTAATCGTCTATTCCTTTAATAGGCCTGAACCCCGCAAAAACTATTTGTGCCATCACAGAGGGCCACGCTTGTACTTTCACGTACACACACGCACAAAAAAAGAAAGCGGATCGCGGATATACGTGCGGCTTTCGGAGGCGTGTATACGTAGTTCCGAAATCTCGCTGTCTTCCCCCCTTCCCAGGTTCGCGCCGCCCGCCACATGCGACGCTGAGCATCGCGCCACCGCTGCTGCGCAGCAGCGCCGCCTGTTCACTGTACGGAGCCTATGGCAACCGTCAAAACCCGACGACGCCGAAAGAGGAAGAAGAGCAGAAGACACACAGGGAAGGGAGCTTGCCGCAGAGATCCGTCATCTCAAGAAGCAACTCGCTATAACAAAGGACAAACTCGCAGCAGCTAATTAAGAAAGTAAATTTCTAAAATGCAAACAAAATAAAACTACAACTACCACGCCCGCCACACGAGAGATCTTGGCTTGCGTTGGGAAGGATTACTCGCAGGATATGGAGGTTGTTGAGGGGAGGAACCCCAAGCGGAAGTTAGTAAAGCCTACCTCAATGGCAGTCCCCGACCCCCCTTCCCCCCATCGTCCTAGCTGTCTCACCAAACGTATGGATAAACTTCAGGAATTCTTTAATAATTTTGTACAGGTGGTTGATAACCGCACGCAGGTCATACAGGAAACCATGAAAAAAGGTCTTGAGACTTGCATGGTCTTGATAGCTAAACAATCATCAGCAGCACAAACAGCCCACTCAAGCAAGGAGGTCCAGACCTCCCCCGCCGTCATTGGACTCACCCACAATCCCCTGGCCAAAAACAACAGTATGAAAGGCCTCAAAAAAGTTACCTCGCTTCCGACTAGAGCGGAGCCATACGCCAAGGGTAACGATGGCGGAATCAATTAGAATCATACAGTGGAACTGTAGGTCTTTCTCTCGCAAGAGAGAAGCCCTGCAATCCGAGAAGACCCACGTACGCTTGCGTCCTGGCCACTCCTGCCTAGAAGCCTTCGCAGACATCGCTTTGTATTGCTAGTGCTTCAAAATGCGCAATTTGGATGTGGCTACTATCTGTCGGTCAAGCTGCTGCAAAACAAAGCCGTTCCGTACCACGTAGCAGGGCCAGATCACCGTAGCCAGACTGGAGCACACGAGCGCGAGCGCACACTCCTGCCCTGTCGCGCACATAGCAAACGTTGCACACTACAGTTAGCCACTAGAGTTGCATGCATGTAGCTGCATCTGCTGTGCAGCGTAGATACCCGTAACCGCCTCGACATGCCACGACGATCCCACTCGCTGAGCTTTCCTGCGGCTGGCTGAGGACAACCGCATGCTCTGATTGGTGTCTAGGTGACGTGGCTCTAGGTGCACGGCCAACATCTGACTGGAACAGGTCGTCTGCTTCCCGAGCTGCACACTTTCAAGGTATGTCGCCATCATGGTCGATGCTCGTTACGTTAGGAATCGCCTCAACGCGAATCTGGAGTGCGACATTCATCGCTTAGCCGATGTGCGCGTTGCCTAAGTACTCGCACAAGCTATTATAATGACGATGTTTCATGCGAACCTAGGAAATTGTGTGATTGTTGTAGAAATAAGTGCGAAATGGAATGCGCTATTTATGCCGTTTGATGCAAAACAACAGCGACACAGCCGCGCGTATCTATGTAGTACACTGCAGCCAGTAGTGCACCCAGGATCTCTGCCAGGGGAGGTTGACAGTTTGCCAATACCATCTAAACAGCACTAATTGCAATTTCTTCTCGGGAAATTGTCAAAAAATTAGATTTTTGCGCAAGTTTACGAGTGTGGAGACGATTGCGCGTCTTACATCTTGGTTGCTGTACTCAAAGGCGCAAGGAAAAAAGGGCTAAACAAAAAAAAAAGGGGGGGGGCTTACAACCCCCCCCCCCCCCCCCCTGTCGGTGCGCCACTGATTGCAGCACAGCAAACGGATGAGACACCGTGAACTTATCTGCAAGTTGAGGGATAGACGAGGCAACCTAAAATTTGCCCGCGCGGCACCAGCGCCGCCCACTCCCCTGGCGGAAGGATGGAAGTGTCGAAGGTCGCCGCCGGGCCAGCGCGCGCCCGTGTTCTCTACGGCGCGAGCGACCGCGTGCGTTGTTTTCGTGACGGCGAGCGCGACCTCATCAACCAGGAAAGGTGGCACGCAACACTGCTGTGTTGTTGATTGCCACAAGAGCCTCGAAAAGTCGAAAGCCGCCCGTGAAGTTCTACAGAATTCCGGAGAGGTAATACGAGGAGGACAGACGACAAGCGTGGATAACTGCGGTGCGCCGAGTCAAGTGACGTACTTTCGCATTTGCGTGCAATATCACGGCCGCTCGATAAAAACGCAATAGTAATGTGCCTGTATTTAGTGCATGCCCGTTTGTTTAGACGTGTCGCGTAGTTGAATCGTACAGTGAAATCCGCCGTGCTAGCTTAGCGGTAAATGCATACGTGTAGCGCCGCTAAGCTCGACGACACGAGCTCGATTCCCAGCCACGGCGGCCGCATTTCGATGGGGGCGAAATGCAAGAATACAGTTCTTGCCATGTACTTTGATTTTTGTGCACGTTAAAGAACCCCCGATGGTCAAATTTATTACTGAGACCCTCAATTACAGCGTGCCTCATAATGATATTGTGCTTTTGGCACGTAAAACCTACGAATTTAATTGATTGTACTGTTCGTTCACTCGCGATCGGCAGACTGGCTCAAGATAATTATATCCTTTTTCCAAACGCTGCAACTTAAATTCGTAGTTGTACAGGCAACAAATAGGGCCGCACGTTACATGTCTTTTGTGTGGTGGCAATCCGTATTTAATGCAAGCTGCGGTCATCGCATGCGTCGGTAAGCGGCAGATCGCAAAGCAGCTGCCCGAGACGCGCGCGTTATGTGTGTTGCTTGGCCATGCTTTCTGGGTTCACAATATCCAAGCATGTTTTAAAGTAATTGCCACCTTGCACATTCTTCCTGCTTCACTCTTCCCGCCAAGAATCTTCGTTTCGTGTAGTAGCCGGCCATCGGTGTGAGCTTACTTTTGCTGCGGCGGGGCATTCGCCCGACGAGAAACTAGATTTGCTTTGGTGAGGCATGTATCGCTAATTCTTGCGCTCGTGCTGCTGGTCCCAAGGTAATCGCTGGTTACCGTGGCCTGGGTTCATTTCGTGGAGCAGTTTCTACGAGTGATTTCTCATGACCAGTGAAAAGATACCTTGCTCAATAATGCAATGAGTTGCCATGACTCTAGCATTGAATAAGGCATGATATACATTAAATATTTATACAGCATGATATAAGGAATTATGCACATATGTAGTACTTTCATCGTTAATTAATTTTATTGGCTTATTGGTGCCTAATGCATGTGTTCTTTCTGTTCCGACAGTGCTGATGCCACTCCCTGGGAGCCAAATTGAGAGCAGCCGTGTGTGCGCGCCCAGGGACCAACGAAACCAACCGCAATCGTCACCGTCTCTGCACATCTCTGCAAGCATGCATGACCGCTTTGTGACTGTACCATAGAGAAATAAAAGTGATTAAATGACTGAACTCGGTGTGTACCTCTAACTCGATGTCGTATACAATCTTGTTGGACACCTCCAACACGCACTTGGCTTTCACTGTCACATCACCGCTCACAATTTTTCAACACCACACACGTGTGGAAGCAGACGCTCCCCTTTCTTGAGGTTGCCGCCATGAAAAAAACTGTTGGCGTCGGCAACCGTCTTGAAATCGCACTGCAGTCTTTGCATCGCTGTTCAGCAAGCAGGCGATCTGCCGCCGTCGAAAACGGAGCGCCGTGAGCACGAGCAGCGAAGGAAAGCGCGGGCGAAACAATGTAAACAAAGCGGAGACTGCACCGCGGAGCGACCGCGCTGCTTGAAATTTCCACATTGGGGGCGCCGTCAGGAGGCGCAGCAGCGCCTTCAGGCGATCGTTTTCTCGTCTATAGGCTCCGAGTCTGGCACGCTGTAGACGCTAAATCGAAAGTAGTGGCGTCTAGGTGAACATCAAAAGTTAAATTTGAAATGCACGCCATGGTAACCCATTGAAGTACTTTTCACTGTAAATAATTTCTGAAAGTCTATTTTAACGTCAAATGCATTTCTCGACTTCGATAAAAAGTGTTTCAGAACCCCTTTAAGAAAATAAAAGAGGTACTGAAGTTGTGGGGTTTTTGCAATGGTCCCACAGTGAATGCATTTTGTCTTCGAGAAAGTACGTGATTAAAAACGTCTTCAATGCTTCTTTTAAAGCAAAATTTGAAACGCAATATGTAAGTTTGGAACGCATAGCAGCTAATCCTATATTGAACAATTGTGACTGGGGTTAGATTTATTGTAATGTTCAGTAGGTGTCCGGGTCTGTCCCGAAAAATATCCCGTATTTTGTTGTCCCCTCTTCTCTGTAATTTGTTTCATGATTCATCATTTTGCAGCTCTGCTAACTCTAAATAAAGCATCAGGTTCTTTAAATCACGATTTTAGGAAATGCAGCATAAGGCTGGAACAGACGCATGGATTTATAGGTGTCCTGAATGTACTTACCTGGAGCCTTTGGAAGAGGTAGTCCACTTATAACAGTCAACTTTCCAGCACCAGCAGGGCCACTTGGAAGACGCGGGAAGCCGGATGTTGGACCCTTGAATGCACCTGGAAGACGTGGAGCACTGGGAGCACCTGTGCCAAAAGGCAACCTTGGTGCACCAGTAACGCCCGTAGCACCAGGAAGTGTTGGACCTCGAGGCACATTCAGAATGCTAGGTGCAGCTGGGACAGCTCCTGGAGGTGGCAGGTAGCTAGGTGGTTTCCTTGTTGAGGGCCTTGATCCACTTGGAGCCCTAGGCCCTGATAGTCCTGAAGGCCCCTTTGGTCCACTTGGTGATGGGAGGCCTGGTACCTTGGGAAGCCCTGGTATAGTTGGACCACCAAAAAGAAAACCATCTGGTGCAGCTGGTCCCCCTGGCTTACTTGGCCCACTTGGTCCACCTAGACCTCCTGGTGCACTTGGTCTGGTAGGTCCAGCTGGTCCTGCAGGTAGTCTGGACCCAAAAGTGAATGTAGCAGTAGGGCCTTTTGGTCCACTAGGCCCGGATGGTCCACTTGGTCCTTTAGATCCACCAGTGCCACTGGGCCCAAATGGTCCACTTGGTCCTCTTGGTGCACTAGGTCCACTAGGACCAAATGGCCCACTTGGTCCTTTAGGTCCTCCTGGGCCACTTGGGCCCAGGGGTCCACTAGGTCCACCTGGTCCGAATGGTCCACTCGGTCCTCCAGGCCCACTGGGTCCAAATGGTCCACTTGGTCCTCTAGGTCCACCAGCTCCTGTAGGTCCTCTTGGGCCACTAGGTCCAAATGGCCCACTTGGTCCTCTTGGTCCACTAGGCCCAAATGACCCTCCAGGTCCTTTAGGTCCCCCTTGTCCAGAGGGCCCACTTGGGAATGGACCACTTGGTCCTGCAGGTCCAGTCAGGTATGAACCTCTTGGCCCACTAGGTCCTCCTGGTCCTGATGGCCCACTCGGGAAGGGGCCACTTGGTCCGGCAGGTCCGGTAGGTCCTCCTGGGCCACTGGGTCCGAATGGACCACTTGGTCCTCTTGGTCCACTAGGTCCCCCTGGTCCACTTGGTCCGAATGGTCCACTTGGTCCCTTAGGTCCCCCTGGTCCACTTGGTCTGAAAGGCGCACTAGGTCCACCAGGTGCCCTAGGTCCTCCTGGGCCACTGGGTCCAGATGGCCCACTTGGTCCCCCTGGTCCACTTGGTCCGAATGGTCCACCAGGTCCTTTAGGTCCTCCTGGGCCACTGGGTCCGAATGGCCCACTTGGTCCCTTCGGTCCACTAGGTCCCCCTAGCCCACTTGGTCTGGATGGGGCACTAGGTCCACCAGGTCCTTTAGGTCCTCCTGGGCCACTAGGTCCAAATGGCCCACTTGGTCCTCTTGGTCCACTAGGTCCCCCTGGCGCACTTGGTCCGAATGACACACTAGGGCCACCAGGTGCTCTAGGTCCTCCTGGGCCACTGGGTCCAAATGGCCCACTTGGTCCACTAGGTGATCCTGGTCCGCTTGGTCCGAATGGTCCACCAGGTCCTTTAGGTATCCCCGGGCTACTGGGTCCAAATGGCCCACTTGGTCCTCTTGGTCCACTAGGTCCAAATGGTCCACTTGGTCCGCTAGGTCCCACTGGCCTGCCTGGTCCGAATGGCGTGCTAGGTCCACCAGGTCCTTTAGGTCCTCCTGGGCCACTGGGTCCGAATGGCCCGCTTGGTCCTCTTGGTCCACTAGGTCCCCCTGGCCCGCTTGGTCCAAATGGCCCACTTGGTCCCCTTGGTCCGCTAGGTCCCCCGGGCCCACTTTGTCTGAATGGTGCACTAGGTCCACCTGGTGCTTTAGGTCCTCCAGGGCCACTGGGTCCAAATGGCCCGCTTGGTCCTCTTGGTCCACTAGGTCCCCCTGGCCCGCTTGGCCCAAATGGCCCACTTGGTCCACTAGGTCCCCTTGGTCCACTAGGTCCCCCTGGCCCACTTGGTCCGAATGGTCCACCAGGTCCTTTAGGTCCTCCTGGGCCACTAGGTCCGAATGGCCCACTTGGTCCCCTTGGTCCACTAGGTCCAAATGGTCCACTTGGTCCACTAGGTCCCCCTAGCCCGCTTGGTCTGAATGGTGCACTAGGTCCACCAGGTGCTTTAGGTCCTCCTGGGCCACTGGGTCCGAATGGCCCACTTGGTCCTCTTGGTCCACTAGGTCCCCCTGGCCCGCTTGGTCCAAATGGCCCACTTGGTCCTCCTGGGCCACTAGGTCCTCCTGGCGCACTTGTTCCGAATGACACACTAGGTCCACCAGGTGCTTTAGGTCCTCCTGGGCCACTGGGTCCAAATGGCCCACTTGGTCTACTAGGTCCTCCTGGCCCACTTGGTCCGAATGGTCCACCAGGTCCTTTAGGCCCCCCTGGGCCACTGGGTCCGAATGGCCCACTTGGTCCCCTTAGTCCACTAGGTCCAAATGGTCCACTTGGTCCGCTAGGTCCTCCTGGCCTGCTTGGTCCGAATGGCGCGCTAGGTCCACCAGGTCCTTTAGGTCCTCCTGGGCCACTGGGTCCGAATGGCCCACTTGGTCCTCTTGGTCCACTAGGTCCCCCTGGCCCGCTTGGTCCAAATGGTCCACTTGGTCCCCTTGGTCCACTGGGTCCTTTAGCTCCTCCTGTGCCACTGGGTCCGAATGGCCCACTTGGTCCTTTTGGTCCACCAGGTCCGCTAGGTCCGAATGGTCCACCAGGTCCTTTAGACCCTCCTGGGCCACTGGGCCCGAATGGTCCACTTGGTCCTGTTGGCACACTAGGTCCTTTAGGTCCTCCTGGGCCACTTGGTCCGAATGGCCCACTTGGTTGTTTAGGTGCCCCTGGGCCACTAAAGCCCAATGGTGCACTAGGGCCACTTGGTCCACCAGGACCGCTAGGTCCGAATGGACTACCTGGCCCTCTTGGTCCACCAGATGCACTTGGTCCTCTTGGGCCACTTGGTCCGAACGGTCCACTAGCACCCCCGGGTCCCCTAGGCCCAGAGAGTCCACTTGGTCCTCTTGGTCCGCTAGGACCAAATGGTCCACTTGGACCACTAGGTCCAGATGGTCCACTTGGGCCTCTTGGTACACTAGGTCCGAACGGTCCACTTGGTCCTTTAGGTCCTCCTGGGCCCGATGGTCCACTAGGCCCGAATGGCCCACTTGGCGCTTTTGGCCCACCAAATCCACTAGGCCCAAATGGTCCACTTGGTCCTTTAGGTCCTCCTGGGCTACTTGGGCCTAATGGTCCACTAGGTCCTCCAGGTCCTCTTGGTGCTCCTAGTCTAGATGGCCCACTGGGACCATAAGGTCCAGACAGTCCACTAGGGCCAGAAGGTCCACCAGATCCTTTTGGGCCAACTTGGAATGATGTAACACCAGGTCTTTTTGGAGCTCCTGATGTTCCAAACTGGACTGTTATCTGTGGAGCCTGGCCAGGCAGGAGAGCTTGAAGAGTCCCAGGTCCTGAAATGGCACACATTATGTCTGATTACCAAATATTGTTAAAGATTAAAGCAAACTAAGAACTCTATTGTTTTCCTTGCATTTGTTAGCGATTGTCAATGATTAATCATATCTTTTATATTATTGCATTACAGTATATAAGTTTGTATATGAACTGTTTTAGGGCGTAGTTTTGTTGCTTGTACTGGCTATATGCAAAACATTCCCGTGAAGATGTTTTTCTCTCACCAACTGGCATGTGTTTGCTTTATATCGTTAATTTTAGCACTTTGACTTTAAAGCCTACATGTTTGAAACTGTTGCGACTGCCAAGTTATGTACACAAACTGCAAGAATTATGTGGGCTGGAATTTTCTGTGTATCAGTTTATCAATAAATTTATTGATAATCTAAAATATCCTTGCTATCTTTGATCGCAACCTGTATATGTCTTCAAACTTCTGACCTTAGACACAAATGCTCTGCAGCATCAGACGCAGATTCTCTACGAGTTATGCCTCTTCTATGTGCCATTTGCTATTGCTGTATAACGCCTAAAATTGTTGTGTATTATGTGACTAGCACACGTATTCAGCCAGACTCCGTACCCTCTCGTATGATTTATTCGTTTTGCTAAACCAGTGTGTTCGAAAACTACCGCAATTTCTAAATAAGTTTCGTTTGTTTACTTCGAAGACCAGGAGATTCTGTTGTTTGTTAAATTGATTGCTGTGGAGTGTATAACGGTAGTAAATGAGCTACTTCATTTCTATTTATTTTATTCCAATCAAGAAGACATGATAGTCCTAATTTGACTAGCCCTGATAACTTTGCACTTGATAAAGGTATGGAAATTTTATATCATATAAAGGTATGGAAATTTTATATCACAGAATATCTGTATCACGGCAGTGTGGTTGTATTATTGTATGTGCTGAATTGCAGGTAGCGAGGTTTTTAAGCTTTGCCTGATGTGAACCCACCAGTGCTAGGTGAGGCGCTTGATGGCACTTTAGAGTCTCCGCTGGATGTCTTTCTTGTTCCGAAAGGTTCCAGTACTGGTGCCTTTGGTGAGATAGTGTCTCGTGGCCTCTGTGTATCATCTGTGCGGGTGTATGGCGTTCGGGCTGGTGTCCTTGGTGATGGGTACTGAACACTTGGTGCAAGTGGTGGCTGTTTGGATCGTGAAATGTCTGAGGTTCGTCCACCCAAAAGCGTACTTCCTGGGAATCCTGGCGTCTCGAGTGGCATAGAAAGCACTTTTGTTCTTTCATGACCTATATTCACGCTTTCAGGGGACATCCTCTTTTCTCAGGGGATGCGTAGGAGGCAGCGCTTGGCGAATGAGGTCGTAAAAAGAGTTGTCATCACAAGGTGGGAATGTCTTAAATATAGGCGATAGCGGTGGGGCCTCACGGGGGTCTTGTAACGGTGTCTTCAACTTTAAGAGGTGTTCAGGGAACTTCGTGGTTCCTGAAACTCCTGCTGGAGACTTCTGTACCAAACCGGACATTTGGTCTTTGTTCTGTGATGTCTGGTGCCTCAGAGGTTTAACGCGTTGGAACGATGTTGGGAAAAGTGCTGTGCCCTCTTTTGGTAACATAGGCGGTGCAGGTTTAAGTGACGGAAGGTTTAAGACATGAAGCGTAGGAGGCACCCTGTGAATGACTCCGAGCGGAGGAACAGCGAATGACAGCGTCGTTTGGTGCAACAGGGGCTTTCCTGTGCTCTCACTGTGCAAAACCTTCTTTGCTGGCTGATATGTAAAGCTAGGTGCTGCAGCGTCATTGGATGAGCGTGATTTAGATGGCTGCGTGTTAGCAATGTCGGGCACAACTTTGGGGACGTTAGCACCAATACGATCAGCTCTCGGCGGACTAAGCGATAGTTTTGATACAGCCGATGGAGTAGGCAGTTTGACGGTGCCTGATGTAGGTAATAAAGGACCGGGTTTGCCTGTTTGCACAGTGCCTACACTGAAGGAAAGCGACGGCACAGCCGGGGAAAACACTGGGCTAAGTGTCTGTGCAGGTGGAGCAAAACGCGACGAGAACTGTGGAGCACTCGGCAACTTCTCAGCGCCGGGTTTAGTGGGCTGGCCAACGCCCTGTTCGGACAGAACGAGCGCCCCAGGAATTCTTGCGGACGCGAAGGGTGGCACTTTTGGGGAGAGCACCGAGGGTGCTACTGGCCTAACCAAGACACCTAGCTTCTGCTGACCTAAGACAACCGTCTTGGGTGGAGACACGATGTGCGTAGTCTGCGTCACTGTGCCGGGCACCACGACGTGCTGGACGAGACCCGGAAGCTGCTGGCCGACGATGGTAGGTCCTTGGAAGCCGATCTTCCCGCCAGTGAGAAAGGCATCTCCTCCGCCATGCGATGCGATGCAACCACAGTCCTCGATTACGCTCTGTGGCACCAGCAGCCGGTTGACAATGTGAATGACGCCATTGGTGGCACCGTCATCCTTGCTGACAAACGGGACGCCGTCGATGAAGAGTTGTCCTGCGCGAAGAGAGAAATATATGCATGCGCCTAACAGAGATCTAAGTGTTCAAATAAAGTACTGCTGCGAAGATGCTGGTCAGAACACATTCCATAGTTAGCACGTCGGCCCATTTAGTACTGTCAAAATTTGTTCAACCGGGCTTAGCCTGGCTAGCCTCCCTCCCTCATCCTAAATTTACGCAGTGGTATTCCAATATTTCCAGTTCTCCCTGGAATGAGTGTCCGCCATTCGGATTCAAAGGAGAAGCAGTTAAATAATTTTTCACAATAAGAATTTTGAGTAATACGCTAGAAATTAGGTTGGAATGAGATGCACTTTCTACGCATTTTCTTATTTTTGAACCGGAATGGTAGAATTATACGCTAGTTAACGTTCTTACTTCAACAACGAAATGTTCTGGCTATTAGATATGTTGGCGCATGCCGGATTCATGGTTTGTAGGAGTACTTATTTTGTGCTAGTTGGTGAAAATTGGCGGTTAGAAGAGTGGCGTAATTTAACGCGCATACACAGATGAAGTACAAACAAGATGAGCACCTCCTGACTATGCTTCATCTTTGTGTGTGTTCGTTAATTTGCGCCTCTCTTCTGAGAGCTAGGGTTCCAGGGGTCTGCAGCATGCCACGCTTATGATTCGAGGAAGGAAACGCTGTGCATGTAGCACTTGCATTTACCTGTTATCATTAGTAAATAGTGAAATTGAGCAGTTTCAGAGCAGTAATCTGTTTCGGCGCGTGACATTTCACAGGTCATAGCAAAATGTCATGAGCAACCGAAAAAGCACATTCTTTGTGGATTATTTCAGGCCATCCTGATAAAGTGAAAGGATTTACTTTCCCTGTACGCATTCACTTTACAATGGTAATGTGAAAATTTTACGTTGTATGTAGTAGTTAAATAGCGATACTCTGTCTCACCAGCTTGAGTAGTGACACGGAGAACTTCGCCGTCAAGTGGTGTAAGTGTAGCACCGGTTTTAAGAACAGCGCTGAACTGAAGGCCGGGAACGATATGATGGGAAACGACGCCTGCAAAAAAGGAATATTGAAATTTCAGGTCACATACATGTCACAGGCATCCCAATATTGAAGAGCTCCAACAGAATATCAAAGCACCCCTCAATTAAGAGAAAAACTTTTAAACTAGCGATGCGATCGCAAAAACGCAATGAAAGAAGGCGAAACATGCTATTGTGGCACTGCTCGTTCACCTTTCTATCAAAATTGTTACGTACGCTTCAGAAGCTCATTGTTTGACAGAATCTTCTGCGAAGTTTCCGCTGGTAGGTTGTTGATAGCGTCTTGAGTTGGAATGAAGACAGTGTACAGGTCACCTAGAAAAAATAAAAGATGAAAATCACAGAGTTTAGCATATGCCCTTCATGTACCAATAGGGCACGTTTTCACCGAAGAGTACATTGACACGCGTACGTACTGATCTTTTCCCGGTGAAATTTTTCGCCGGCTAATAAATGTTACAAAATTATCGCTCAGAGCAAGACGCGCCCAGCTGTACCGGTAAATTATCCAATGATATCACCGATTTTATAGCGAAAGAACCCTGTCTGTAATAAGACTGCATGCACGACGCGAATGGCGGTGTACATTAAGAATGTACGCGAGTAACAGTGATTATGCTGGAATCTATGACGAGTCATGTATAAATAGCCGAAGCGCTTGACATATAGATAAGATTTTGACGATAGACCAATATGTTCGCTGCTTTCGTTGTACTTAAGTGTTACTTGCTATTCTGGGCACAATATCGCCCAATAAAAAGTTAGTTTACGTCATCTGCAGTTGTGCTACTATCTGGTACTTCCCCGTCACTACATACGACGTGACAATATCGTATCCCTGGCTCTACGCTCACCAGGTACCAAATAATGCAGAACTTCCCACATCATCCATCTTCATTCTGCCTGACAATGTCATCATCAAATGAGTTCCAGTAAACGGTGGGATCATCAACCATTCAACCGCCCACAGGCTCTCGTGCGTGCGCCTTTTTTGCGCCCAAGCCCGGGGCCTCAATAGGCTGCTTTCATATCTGCCTCTACAACGGTGAACGCTGAACCTGAGCGCTCCATTTCTCTGAGCGATGTCTTAAACCCTTTATGCATACACATATCTCCTCTCCAGAACTTCGTCGCAGTGACGCTATCGTCATTACGAGCATCTAGGTGGAAACTCTGCACAGAATAAGGTGACGGTTCTAATCCACTTCCTTTTTCCGCGCTCCCAGAGTGGCTTGAGTGGAGCTCCAACTACGTTAAGAGAATGTGCTCGCCCTGAGTGGTTGGTGCCATAAGGAATAAATAGATTTAGGCGAAATAAATTGAAACTCTACTTGGTTCTTCTTGATAACATCCTTCCTCCACCGACACCAATGTGACTGCATCGATACCTGCCAGTGGGTGTCAATGGAAGGGAAGTCGAGGACGGCAGCAAATTAAGTGGGATGATGAAACTGGAAAATTTGCTTGCGCAAGTTAGAATCAGCTGGTGCGAGACATGGGTAATTGGAAATCCCAGGGAGAGGCCTTCGTCCGGCAGTTGACATTAACATAGGCTGATTAAAATGACGATGAAAACATCCTTACGATTTTCTCTCATTCAAGACAGTGCTTTCAGACGGTTTGCTCATTAGGTGCGTCGCATAGCAACAAGTCATAAAAAATTGCCTGACGGTTTAGCTTTGGCTAAGCGTGCACTATTGTGCACTAGCACCGTTAACCCTAGTTTTGCATTGTTTGTTTTGGCTTATCATGGTTTTGCGTGGTTTGCTTGGTTCACCTGACTTACCGTTGTTGAACTTTTTTTAACTGCGCTAACCCACACGGACAAGGACGAGGTAGACAAGACGTGCGCAGACTAGCAACTGCGCACGTCTTGTCTGCCTCGTCCTTGTCCGTGTGGGTTAGCGCAGTTAAAAAAGTTTATTATGCATGTCAACCAACTAGCCCGACTTGGAGCTTTGCTTTACGTTTTTTTGATTATTGTTGTGATTTCTCCGAATTAAAGACTTGTTTTGCATTGTTTGACATGCACTCATTAGGATTTTACTACGCGGCGTTGTCGCTGTTCGTAAGTTTCGCTATCCCGCGCCTTTCTCGTGTCCTTGCCATCGGAGTCAAGACGGCCCTCTGTGCAGGAGTTTCATTTGCACCACATTTTATCAACCTGTCTGCTTCCAGCTCTTGCTCTCGTTTAGCTGCAATGTCAGGATCAGTGGACGCACGCTCACGTTGTCGTTCAGCTGTAGTTGTACGTTACGTCGAGCCCGGCGCTCCGCGTCGACCAACTCCAATGGAGAGAGATTATAGTTGGAAAGGGTGAAAGATTGGGTTAAGTGCAGCGCGATAACTCTCTCTCAATAGAGGACACCTCAACCGCGCTGCACAGGGGGATGGGGACTGAAAGATAAGAGAAAGAGGTCAGAGGCGCAGGAGCGGAAGCAGCAGCAGCATTATCTGAGCGCCTGCGGCGTCTTAGATGATGCAGAACCCCAATGGACCCACCGCCTTATCCATAGCCCTTCCCCGAAAAACTGCGACACGACTTACTCTGATGCGCTGCTAAACTTTTTGTGAGGCGAGGAGAACCGCGCGCAGCGCTTCACCCCACCGGCCGCAACTGCGGCCGAGCGCGGCTCCCTATTGGCTGCAGCTGTCGTGTCGTGCGCGCTCTAATTGGCTGCGCCGTGTGAGGTGGGAGCACGTCATTGGCTGCATGTGGTTACTCTCCTCCAACGCGTGCCGTACTGCCTGCTGTCGAGCTAGTTGGCACATGACTGGAAACGGTTTTAGGCGCAAAAAATAAGACACGGACGGCAGTATAGAATGCGCCTGCGCATTTTCCAGCTGACAATGAAGAAAGAAAATAAGGGGCGCGGTCGTTTACGAAATTCGTTGCGCGTTTCTCATCGTACTGTGGTTCGGTGGTGCGTTTCTACAAGATCAAGCACGCATAGTGTCGTGTGATTCAAAAGGTTTTAATGCTGAATAAATGTCCCGCTTTCTCTGCAAGGTCCACTAGGGTGGAAAAGAGACGCGGAAAAGAGACGCATTCGTCACTGAAATCTGCAGTGTGTGCGGTCGTAGTGCGCAATTTCTCTTGCTGGCGCATCAAACCTTCACGTACACAGATTCGTACAGTTCGTGGAATCTGAATACTTTTTTTACACTATATATTGTAGCTTTTACGGAAAAGTTTCAGCTTTATTGTCTAAATGAGTTATACGAGCTGGAAAAGTACCGTTGGCTTACTGGTTACTGACTAGCTGGCCGATGTTACAAGCCAAGAGAAGTCGGCCTGGGGATCGTCATTGACATTAGCGAACATAGTCAACATTTATTTGCAATTCAAAGTGTCGTGACACAATTAGCATGAGCACATATTGGATGCTTCTACTATTACGGTTACATGGGTGCAAGGAACAGTCACTTGTGGTGACGTGATTGTTCCATAACAACCTCCGGAAACTCAGAGACGAGGGCTAAAAAACAACCCGAATACAAAGGCATGAGTGCGAACTGTTCACTGCAATTTTAGAGCGCAGCTCTTAGGCGCCCGTTCCTGTGGCGAGCGTCGACCGTTTCCCTTGCCGTAACCGAGCGAAAGCGGAAATTGAAAGCGCAGCGTGAAAAGCGCAACACTTGCGACGACCGCTACGAGGTGGCTTCAGAGGAGCGCGCCGTCTACGCATCCGCGGTGGCGGCGGAGAGAAAATAAAAAGAACCAGAAAGCTCGCCATCTCGCATAGCGTTCGCCGCAAGCGTTTCCCAATAAAGATTACGCTTGCATAAGCTGAAGTTGCCGGGATAGGGCAACTGCGCGGTTGGTCTATATAATCTAGCGCCACGTGCCACGGCTCTGCCAGTTGGTGCGGTGTTTGGAGCGATGCCTAAATATATCGCGAAATGAAAACACGCATACATTTCGCATTAGAGAGTATAGTAATCGTCGGTGAGCCAAAGTTGCAGTTGATGGTCAGCGCTTACGTCGTACCTATTGTGTCTGCCATAGCCCCCCCCCCCCCCTCCACCCCTCCCCGCCCCCATTACAATACAAAAGCCCACCAAAGTTAGCATTCCAGCTTTAACAAAATTTTGAAAGCAGGTGATAATCTGTCATTGTGCTACCCTATCTGATGTATCTTGCCTATTGTAGATTTAAGTGTTCCCGCAGTTAAATGTAGCATGAAAATAAAATGTTTCAGGCAGCTCCCTCATATTGTTGCCACATAGCCCTAAAGCGACGAGGCATTTTCTTGGCGAGTAATAATCAGCTAGGGTTAAAATGAGTTACGTAAATGGACTCTAGCTAGCACTAGGATCTACATTGACATCATTAATATTGCTCGTGAAGGGCAGCGATATTATGTTTGATGTCGAGGTCTAGATGGGCTTTCACGTTAGCTTTCTTTTTTTTATACTACAGTTTTTCCCCACTTGAATTTCTCTCTTTTTTTTTTTTTTTCGTTGTTTGCCATTTCGAGCACAGGTTTCCATGACCCTCGCATTTGGTATTTCACTTCGCCCGTTGATCTCTTCAGTGAGCTTCACAGTATTTCTATCAGATATTTTGCAATTCGTGCTCAATTTCGTACTTGTTTCAATCAGGGCGTTGCCCCACGCATGTTCGGGCAACTGCCTTCGCCTTATGTTGGGCTCATTTCACCACACGTCCATCTGTAGCGCTGTAGAGAAGCCGGTTACCTTAGTGCATTCGAGGTTGCTCGTGCTCGCGGCGTTCGACGAGATTTTGAAGGTGCATATTTCTCTCAAGGAGTGCAACCCTGGACAAAGTCAAGTGCCGAGACTGAGCAAGCTTTTAGTTGTATTTCTACTGTCCAGCAACTTCAGACTAGAGTGTTCAACTTGGTGTGCTCATGCTTAGCTAGAGAGCCGCATTCAGCTGGCTCGACCAACTGGCTTTACCTGCGTTCCAGCTAACGGAGGAGGAAGAGAGAAAGTTCAATTGTATTAGGTGAGGTGAGCTCTGCGAAAAACTTGGCATGCAATAGGACGTGGTTTTTGTAGCGCAAATATTCAGAAAAGCAAACACCAGTGAAAGGAAAGAGCAGACGAAAGACAGATGCTTGTCTTTCTGTCTGCTCTTTTTCGCTGATTTATTTCTTTTCTGAATTCTTGCGCAACAACAACAAAAAAAAAATCATGTCTTACAGTAAACATCAAATGCCCAAGAAGTTATATTGGCATGCTACATATTGGGAGATTAGAAGGCATAAAATAAAGGAAATGGAAAAGCGACCGAAGGCACAAAGCCGAGGCGCGCACTCAGCCACATTGAGCGATTATGAGGCATAAAATAAAGGAAATGGGAAAGCTACCGAAGGCTCGAAGCCGAGGCGCACACTCAGCCACGACGCTTCGGTTTATTGTTGGAATGCTCACGGCTAACATATCCATCAGTCGTGGCGGTGCACCTGAAGCTGTCCCGTTATTTCCATTTCCATCCAAGTCAATGAATCGATCTATCAGATGTTTTGAGCACTGAGGACTCACTGTTCAAGACGCTGGTGAGGCCACTGTTCTGGAGCAGGCGGTAGAAGTATCCAAACTTGGCCTGAATGGTCTGCGCGAGCATGCTCTCGGCAATCGGATACAGCACGCGGTCAACGATGTGGACAATGACGTTCTCGTACGAGGCGTCGCCCACCAGGATGTTGGCGCCTCCAATGGAAATCGTCTGCGGGAACAGCGAATGAGGTGTGCCGTTATTCAAGCCGGCTACTTTAATTTCTATCCACAGTCACTGCGACATTGAACCGAAAGGAATTTAGCTTTATTTGCATGGAATAGTACTTTGCAGGGTGCGGAGGTCCAGTTGCAATGTCTATTATGAGTGATTACCAGTAGCAAAAAAAAAAAAAGAAAAAAAAACTTCATGAAGGCAACAAATTTCTTGCTGCTACTCAATGAAATACTACTACTACTACTACTACTACTACTACTACTACTACTACTACTACTACTACTACTACTACTACTACTACTACTACTACTACTACTACTAGATACGATCAGTGGTAGTTGAACAAGCAAGGAATGTCACTGGAGCAAATGTTCCCCCCGAGAGCACTATTTTTTGTCGTCCTAACGAAGGCAACTTTTGACGTTGGTTGAAGTCTGAGACATTCCTTTCCGACCATGCTTGATCCCATGTGGTTCTCACTTAAGCGGAAACTACACTAAACCCACGCTTCGGCGTGGTGCCCTCCTGCGTTGGCGCCTTCACTATGCTATGACCGCGCTGTATTTTCGGCACAAGGTATCCACACTGACCACTAATTAAAGTTATTACCCCTTCCGTGCAGACACCCACCATGACAACATCGTAATAATTACACAACGTGAAACGGCCACGAAACCAAAAATACGTTGTAATACTTTTCGGGTCGTGGGTTTCAGCCGTCGAGCACCGAGCGAAGTAGACACGCCGGTGCGACCCCGTAAGTGATAAATCAGGCGGAAATACGTTTCTGTGGTTACACAAGCCAGGCTGCCAGGGATACTCGTGGGCTGGGAAGTGGTGAGACTCTTGCCGTGCACGGTCATTAAGATGCCAGGTCTGGCCCTCACGTTTCAACTAACCCTTCCATTGTCGTAGACCTTCACGAGGATGTTGTCGCCGCCCGCCGTGGTGATCTCGAGGTCGCCGCGTAGACTGCGGCTCGGGACCGAGTCGCCCACAATGTGGTGCAGCACGAACTTCCTAAGGAACCGGCTGTCCGTCTCCAGCATCTTGATGACGCTGGGTGGTAGCGCCGCGAACGCCAGGTCGTTGGGTGCGATGATGGTGAGCGACGCTGCATGAGCATATTGTCCATTTCAACATGGCTGTCTGCACTTATGCGCATTACAGTTTGGTAAACGTGCGCCTAACGTGACTTTTCGCTGTCCCATTAATGTCTTTGCTTTCAGATATTTATAGCCCAGCAAGCCAGGGCGTTCAAGCAGGCTTATGAGGCGTTCAAACTGATACGTGCTCACTCTTCGCAGAGTTTGAACATACCAACAAGAACAGCGGCAACAACTGTCTTCATTATCAATATTTATGAGAATGATAACTGTCATGATGTCGTAGTTGAATACTCACGTAGCGACGCGAGGACATCCTCAACTTGCGCTCTGCGCAGGTACTTGCAGAAGACGGTGGAGTCGCGTTGCTGAAGAAACTCGTAGAGTCCGCGGAATGGGCCTGCAGCCCGCGTCTCGCGGACCAGGGCATCACTAGCTTGCTCTGCATAGCAAGATAGAGACCTTGATCAGATTTGTTTATTTCGAAACATCCACGCAAAGAACTATTACGCGCTGCTCTCAAACATGTAATTTCATTCATTCTTGACCCGTAGCAAGGAACATTTAGGTGGAGAAATACCTTTTGATCACAAACGCTACGAAAGCGCATCATATGCTAACGATACCTGGTGGCTAAATGCACAACTGTCCTTCGCCACTCTCAAGCCCCCAAGTGCCCTGACAACCGAGGTCGGTTATGCCAACCCTAGAGCGCTTCCCTAGAGATCTTTTTTGGTGTAGCCATGGGAGCCTTCGGCGGTCGATACACTCGTATCAGTCAGTCAATCAATCAATCAATCAATCAACCAATCAATCAATCACTCAATCAATCATTCAATCCAATTCAATCACTTCTTTTCCTTTTATGACTATCTGCACGACTGTGCCAAAAAACTTCGAACAGTTTAAGTGGTGACTAAAGAGCAGCACTAAGTCACTATACACTGGTAACGTGTTCTTTCAAAACTTTGTTTCCAGTCATTTGGCGGAAAAAACATTTATTTTCATTGAAGAAAACGAATGCCAAACTTTCTCATTGGAATTCGTTATTCTTTAAATTCGTTTGTTTTTGCATAAATAGCCCCTGTTGTTGCGTGTGAGATATCGGGGACAAAGATATCTGAGACAAGCCTGCGTAGCCCTGTGGGGCCCAGAACGAAGATGTTCGTGTATTCGATGTAGCTACACGGGAAACGAGTGCTACCCGAGTCGTTATCAGTGCGCTGTCATTACAGTAAACAGCTCTATTAAGTCTACTACCAGCTTCTCGCATGAATAAACGTAAAGCTCCGCTGCTGGACCAACAAAGGCCTCCACTCGATGCGCTATGGTTACCCTGTCATATTACCCTGTCTCTGGTTACCCTGATGGGGTAGACGGTGCGGAGAGGAACAATATGTGCTTCCGCAATCATTTTTCTTAATATTGCCTCAATGGCCGCATTTGCATCAAGATTGTCACTTTCCATCCAAGATGAGCACCAGTGTTCGGTTGCAACATTGTATGCGAGCAAGTGCATGGGCGGAAAGAACCCACCATGCTCCGGACTTGACTGCCACGCCGATCATGACAATGCGAACATGCATCGATGGTCAGGGGGCAGCGCTGGTTGATCTTCAAATTTAGATAGATCTATAAACAGATAGGTGCTAAAATATAGAACCCATGTACGTATAACTAAATGAGAAAGCATTACTATGAGGTGCCTTTAACTCTTCATATTTGTCCAGCGCTTTAATGAGCTTCGTTAGTGGCGTAAACCTAGCACAGTGCTTGTTACAGTCGACAAGGGTAGACTCTGTAACATCCAGTTTCCTTGCTATATGCTGAGACGTGAGTGGTAAGGTTGAGGATTATGTGTGCCTGGTATTACTGACCACAGAATCGCCCTGTCAAATATCCACGTCAACGCAAACTTAAGCTTTTTCGAAGAAAATTACAGTTTTATAATCAACGTAGTTACAACGCAATTCGTTTTTTTCTGCCCCACGTTCTAACAGGCATGCACCCGTAGCAGACTAGTCTATTTTATAAAAAATGTTTAGTTCAATGTGCCGAAGAAATAAGCCGTGAGTTACGCGTAATATCCGCGACATCATTACCAACTCACAGCGCTGATTTTCTTGCTTCCGGTAAATGTGCAGCAATCGTAGATTAAATGTCCGTTCTTCAGTCTTCGTACAAAAACAAAAGTAACTTTTCTTTTCGTTTTCGTAATTTTTTGGAGGTGGGGATAGGGAATAGTTTGTTAGAAATAATAGCAATACAATTTCTGAATTCAGAGCAATCATAAACAAGATTTAAAACAAACTTTAAGCAAACTTTATATGACGGAAGACAGAACTTTTGCTGAATATGCACATAAATCTGTGGTGATAAATGAATATTTCAAATCAATGTTTTCAGCACATTCACTCAGCAGTAGTGTTGCGGTGTTTCCCGACTGCCAGCAGGCAACTAAGCCCTTGGAAGCTAATTGACCGTAAAGAAAGGAGGGAGCTAAATCCCGGCAGAGCAAAAGGGCCTTATACGATATGTGTTCCGGAAGAATGCACATGTTGAATGAGTCGCTTTTCATATCGATTTTTCACACGTTCATAAGAAATAAAGACGATTAAAAAGGAATGGAAAGTTGCCTATGTAGTACCAGTTCGCACAAATATGAAAACAAAGTAGAACATTTACGGCTACCTTCTATTTTGTGTGCATACAGCATCATAACTATCAGAAAGAACAGATTTTAAATACGAAGCATTTCTTGGCGAACATTTTCCACTTTGACAGTATCTATCTATCTATCTATCTATCTATCTATCTATCTATCTATCTATCTATCTATCTATCTATCTATCTATCTATCTATCTATCTATCTATCTATCTATCTATCTATCTATCTATCTATCTATCTATCTATCTATCTATCTATCTATCTATCTATCTATCTATCTATCTATCTATCTATCTATCTATCTATCTATCTATCTATCTATCTATCTATCTAGCTAGCTAGCTAGCTAGCTAGCCACCTACGTCTGGGTGCTCTCATGGTCGTTTCGTTAACAAGGTATTCACGAAAATTGGCATAGTTTGACACGAGTATATGACGAACATAAATGATAGGTCATGACATGAATGTCATGACATGCGTGTCATGTAGGTGATGAAACAGCCGCCTAAAATGACAACGACTCAGCAAAAAACAACACTCACAAACCACTGAAATGGGTTCTGACATGGGTACTAAGTGAAGGAAACATTAAATGATGATGGTAGAAGTCAGTCATGAACGTGACTCACCAAAAATGACAATGACTCAGCGAAAAAAGATTAATACTCAAAAACCACTGAAATAGGTTCAGACGTGGGCACTAAGTGAAGGAAACACTAAAGGATTGTGGTAGAAGTCATAGTCATGACCATGACTCAGCAAAAATGAGAATGACGCAGTAGATTAACACTAAAAAACCAATGGAATGGGTTCGGATGTGGTACAATGTGAAGCAAAAGGCTTAAGGTTGATGGTCGATAGTCATGAGCATGACTAAGGCTTTCGCCTTAAGTAGGTCATGAAAGAGCCGCCTACGTCTTGGTGCTCTCATGGGCGCTTCGTTAACTTGGTAGGCTCCCCGCACACTGCTTCGCATAACATCGATTCCGACAGGGCGTGGGATCTGCCGATTTTTTGTAATAACATTGCTAAGCATTTTAATAAGAACTTTTTTTTTCATAAAGCAGCCTCAAGTTTCCCCAGTGGCACACAACTGGTCACATTCCTCTTCAACATTGCTAACATTGTCGACAATGGCATAGAGCCCGACTGTGTATTAAAGTTTCGAAAAGCTTTCAAATAAGTCGGTCACTTTCCTTAAGCTATATATTATGAAACTTTTACCTCCCTGTGAAAGTACTTAGATGCTTGGGAAACCATCTTACCCATCGCAGACAACATACTTAAGTCAATGGTTCAAGATATCAATCACCATGAAGATTTGTTAGGACCCCCGGTGCTTCTAATCTTCATTAATGATGCATCAGGAAGGATTACCTAAAGAAATCTTGTTATAGGCAGATGACTGCGTTGCTTACTGCTCAGTCAGAAGTGTGGTAGATAGAGAAATCCTACAATCTGATCTAAACAACATTTTTCATCGGTGTAGTACCAGGAGTATGACCCTGAACACGACAAATTCAGCTGCATTCGTTAATCAAGAAAAATATTACATTCAGAGAGTTTCTAGGTGATAAACAATGTAATTTTACCGCATGCGAAAATACCTCTGCGCATATTTCATGGATACTATTTTATTCAGGCCCACAGAACATTTTTTTTTTTGGTCCGCACTTTTCTTGAGTGCGCATGCATGCTGCGAGGCTACATCAACAGAACACGATCGAATCAGTCAACGACAGTACACAAAACAATGCGGCAAATACATTGTCAATGACTATCGGCATTCAAGTAGCGTCACAGTGATGAAGACGTTAATTGCAACTTCCGACGTTAAGCCATCGTATGCGCTGTCTGATGTTGAGTTTTTTTTTTTATACTATACTTTTATGAGGGCACTAGAATTAACATAAAGGAAATACGAGTCCATGCTTTCACCGCATCCCGAATCGCCATGATGATTGTTTAACTATTCGAGAAATAGTTGCTCGAACCATTTTTATAAATTTTTTCCCACATAAAGTTTCTCAGTAGAACTTGCTGTTTATTGATGTTCTCACCAGAGTCATAGCTGCTTGTCCGAGTATATAACCCGTAGCTTTATCTAATTTACTTTTTCTATTTTCTTGCAGAGTTCTAAGTCCTGGTTTGACGCAAGTCTTCACTTTACTGTACGGTATCGGTAGTTAGAGTTTTCATATCTCTCCTTTTAAAATACTTGCTTTTCTTGTGTGTCACCTCGTATAGCGCTATTTCGCAGTAAATGTTAACATGAAAATGCGTATGCATTCCTTACCCTCTTTACCTTCTGCTATAACGCGCCTCGAGCGAATGGGGCGGTCTTTAACAGAGAAACAAAAAAATAAATATTTTTGTGCCAACCACGCTAACGTCTCCTTGCAAGCGAGCATCGTAATCTCAGATCCGTGCGACTGGATCTTTTAATTATTCTCGCAGCACCCTTCCGAACTAATTATTTCGTGCCCGAAGGAGGACCCACTCGACGGTCACCACTTCACCGCACTGTCCTCAGCGGGAAGCGGCTGCATTGGGGCTCCATCTACTTTCGTCACGTTCCAAATGCACACCGAGATGATGGGGGTGGGTGCTGTAGCCTATGCATTCAGTGCAGCCTGAGTATGACAGTTCGGTGAGGGCGCAGGTTGTATGCAGGGACCTGCGCGCACTGAGTATAGCAACACCGGCGACTCCAAGCGCCGGTGCATTTATTAATCGGTTTATGGTTGTTCCCTTCCACTATGCAAATGCTTGTGCCCCTTCATCACTTATTTCCAGTGTTATGTGTTTGGGAACTTAGCGTGTGCCGGAATACAAGCATTACCGCAAAACATATGGCCGCTAAATGGTTTCAGTGCGCGAAAGTCTATTCCTCTGTCTCAGCGTTCCTACCCGCATCTCTGAAACGTACCAGAGACGTTCACCTAGTGGCTGTTGCTGGTGCTAGGTGCAGCGCCTTCCTCCGTACACCGAGGCTAGCGCTTTTCTTCTCTTAAGACATTACTGGCGCCGAGAAAGCTTGCAAGCATGCACAACCGGCGCAATGTCGATCAGCAGGCGCAGCGTGCGAAACTTTCGTGTCACGTTCCAAGAGGCAGAGAAGGTGGCCCTCGGACAACGAGTTGAAAGGTGGTAATCGAGAAAGAAAAAAAAAAGAAGCGCCCATATATCCGACAGTCCGGTCCTACAAGAGTCCTCCTTGAACTGAAAATATGCCCAGATTGAAATCGTGTTGCACGAGAGGAGGGAAGACCGGAGACGCACGGAAAGTGCTCTTTCGGTAGCGCTCCTCACAGCATTGCGTGGCTTCGTTCCGGATGGGTTAAAGTGGGATTAGCGCAACGGCTTTATCTGACCTTTGGACGGCGCTCGAGCGCATCCGCGAGTGAGGTGCGCGTCGCAAGAATTATGGCTTTCCCCGACCGGCTCACTCCAGTGGTCTCCGCTGGCACGCTCCCCAGTGTCGCCACTGGCCTCCGCTAGCCGGCATCGCACGGAGACCTTGATGAGCCAAGGGAACGAGCGATGAACAAAAAAAGAAAGCGGTCAGACCAGTCAGTGAGCTGAAAGTAACGGTCCTTCCGATGCGTCCTCTTCGCTCCCCCTCGTCGAGCTTCTTCGCATGCTTTGGACCTCGCCAGCCGACGCGAGCGCCCAGCAGTGGACGACAGGGTTGTGCAAGAGTTCGATCCCACTGGACTACCAATGAGTATCAGCCGCAGCAAAGTGTGCAGTATTAGCGTGGGCCCCTATACTTTTCTTTTTTCCAAGTCGACAGTATATGTTTCGAATGTTGCTCGGACCTAATCAACGTGTTCCAATTCGTCGAGTCAAGGACGTCTTCGAACGATCCGCATTCAAGAGCACGTAACGGGCGCGGATCACATCTGTCGTGCGCCGCTTCGCTGCAGGCGTGCGCTCATCGAAATGGAAACGTCGTCTCAAATAGCTGGGGCTAGCTTGGCCTCATCGGAGGAAAGGGGAGCTTTCCTATAAGGACTCAAACTCGCTATTTTTATACGCTCTCGCGAGACAGTAATGGAATGTCTGCACGCTCAATGCGAATTTGCTTAAATACATTTCAGGACGTGACTCAAATCTATAATGCCCTCAACACTCCAGCGCTGCCTAAATAAAACGTTACAAGTGCTTCGCACTTTTGGAAGTGCGATAAACTGTGCATGCTTTCATTTAGACCTCATACATCATTATACACATTATGAAAAACGCGATTTTCGTACAAGTCGTCTTGATGTACAACACTGTATGGAGCAAGTTAGGCTTTTTCGTAAGAACGCCTGTGTCTCAATTTCTGCTCCTAAAGAGGAGGCACTTATGGCTGCTAGTTACCTGCTTAAACCAATACGATTGATTCACTTAGGCGTCTCAAGGTCACGTTGAGGCTTCGAAGGACGTTGTAGTATTGGGGTGCCATGGCTGCCATAGGGAGGGGTTCGTATACAATTACCAGAAGGAACAGTGGCGCTAATGTCTACGGCAGCTGCAAGCAGGGCTCTTTCAGCCAGCATGGGTGTAGTGCATGGATGTGCCTAAAACTTCGTGCTTGGGGCTTTAAATCGCTTCGTGGCTTTGCAAGGTCATCATTTTAAAGAAAGTACTACTTTCTAGTAGTAGAAAGTGCTACATTACAAAAAGATTAGGTAAACATTATCAAAA
Source organism: Dermacentor silvarum (assembly GCF_013339745.2). Classification (NCBI taxonomy): domain Eukaryota; kingdom Metazoa; phylum Arthropoda; class Arachnida; order Ixodida; family Ixodidae; genus Dermacentor; species Dermacentor silvarum. The sequence continues at coordinate 7,921,778 of NC_051161.1, forward strand.
CTGTATGATATGGCAGGATTCGAACACAGGACCTCTAATACAGAAGACCGATATTGAAACCATTAAGCCGCGGACGCATGCACAAGGGGGACTTCTGCAATTAGCACCGATTATTCGTGCTTGCCGAGTCTTATTACCCTCTGCATTAAAAAAAAAAGTATAAATAGCTTTGAGATTTAGTCTAACTTAGGCACAGATAAATCGTATAATAAACGAAGCCACAAGAACGTCGGGACCCCCAAGCACGAAGAGCAGACAAATCGATGTATACTTCCCATCATTCCCATGGCGGCTGAACGATCGCAGCGCCAGAGTTACCCCTAGTGATCATTGTAGGAAACTCTATGGCGGCTGCCAAAGGCTCTCGAGCGTGCTCTCGAATCTCAGTGAGCGAACGTTATCGCAAAGTGCCTACGTCGTAATGCGGCCGCCGCGACTGGAAAGCTAACCCGCTATCACGTGGAATCTTCTCATATGGGAATCACATCTAAACGACAACGCAGTGTTCGATGACTTCAGGTGCTGGCGTCATGCGCGGGTCGTGACTACGCAGCCATCTCTTGCAGACTCAACCTGATTCGTGCTGGGTTCGCCACTTATTTAATAAAATCACAGACACGAAGGCCTGCTGACGTGTGGAGATATCCTTTTCTTTGTTTCTTTGTCTCCCTCGGAGTGCAAACTATAGACGGTGAGGGCTGGCTTCGGAAGAACCGAGTTTCCGTGGGAATCGATTTTCCGCCGCGAAAACTCCTGCAAATTCAAACTAAAGCCCGCGCGCGCCCTTGTTATCGGAAAATACAGCCTCCTCACCAGCAGAAACGACGTCACCAGTCTCGCCTACATGGAACACATCCCGCCAGCAGTGCACGAATAGGCAGTTACAACGCGGATAGCACGAGGATATATAGTCGTGAAACAGACAGCGCTGCAAATCGCCTATATGGGAATGAGTAGCGCAGCAATAATGAAAATGCAAAAAAAGAAAGGCAGTAGAAGATGGGGCTCACGACGTAAACAAGATGTGGGCTCTCGGCTCCAATATGAACGAAGGTTTTTGAGAAATGTCGCCGATCGAGGCAGTGGGAGATATAGGCTCCACTTCGAGGAGGGTTGCTAGCCCTTCGCGTCTATCTCGGCGATTACTAAACACCTTCGAACAATCCGTGTGATAGAACGCACCACGGATGGCGCTTGACAACTTGAATACATAATGAAAATTTCCGATATGATCTGATGAGGGGCACTTTAAAGGAGAATTGAGATGACAGCTACTACAACTTTCCAGACGCTGCACGCTTTGTGGAGTTGTAGCGAATAGCTGTGCGCTATAATTCTGGGGCACATGCCGTGGGAGTGACATTTGTCTTACGTACGAACAAAGCAGTGCCTAAGTGGCTGGGGCATTTTGCTGCTGAGCCCGAGGTCGCGTGTTCGATTCTCTGCCGCGGCGGCCATATTCTGGATGGAATGAAACGCAAAACATTCGTGCACTTCATTCTGAGTGCATTTAGGGACCACAAATTGTTAATATTAATTCGGAGCCATCCACTGCAGCGTGTCTCATAGCTCATGTAATACTTTGAGGCGTCAAACAAAAATCAATCAGTCAATAGAAAGGCTCGGCGCGTATAATGCAGACGAAAATTTGCACGCAGAGGAGCAAGAACGAAGTGCCCCGCAAGCAAAAAAAAAAAAAAAAAAAAAAAAAAAAAGCTTTGTGATGACGTTGGTGCGAGATGTCGGCAGGTGTCCTGTAAACTTATTGACTAATGTTGCGTCGTTTTCTACAGTGTATATACGAAGGTGGTTGCACTGAAACAAGTATTTCTTCAGTAATAAGAGCGCTACGTCATTGTCTTTCCTTGCTTGTTGCATTCGTTTTTTGTACCTTTCTCAAAATGAATCCGTTCCCACTTTGCCAGATTGCAGTTGGCGTAGATAAACCAATAGAGAATCAAGTTATTGCAGAATAAAACGAGTTATTAAGTCATTTCTCGCTCTCATTTACCGTAAAAGTAAAAATTTGTGTCCGTCACACTAGCCTTGTGTTCAGACCACACCTTTTATCTCCAGTGGCAGGCAATCTGTCGTTTAGCGCCTAATCGTACTTTCCGAAGCCGCACGAATTCGCCATAAGTTGTGCGCTACCGCAGGGGCGTGCTGAAGTCGTATATCCAATTTGTCTCTCTGCGGGGAAAGTGCGAGGCGCGAATATGGCGGCCACAATTAGCACGCGCTTCCATCAACGCCGAACGGATCCGCGGACTTAGTCAGAGACACCCGACTCCTGATAAGGGGAGAAGAAAACTATACAAAAAGAAAAAAAAAATGAGCAAGCCTGTCGTGTCAGTTCCACAAAGCTCTACGCAGATACTTGTTTTACCCGCTCGTCGCGTGGGAACACCGCCGTCGGGCCTGGAAATGAACGCTCCATCAAAGCGCACCTCTGACCTCGCTGACCCGACCCGGCAAACCAGCCGCTAGCGAGAATAAGCCGCGCTTCGCAGGAAGGGACGGCGGTAAAAAAAAAAAAATAACAAAGGCAACGTATGCTGTGTCGTCGTGGAAGGTGCGGCAGTGGTTCTGCAATGTTTAGACCGATCACCGTCCTCTTTACGCTGCCTGTCACTTCCTATTGCTGCTTGTTTCGTTTTTTCTTTTGCATTCTCTGTCTGCCGTGATTTGTACCACAGCATGGAAGCGTGAGAGACAAATGTCTGCCCGCACTCGTCGCATGAGCGGCAAGCAAGCAAGTAGCCTGCATTCAGGTATATCGTGCATCGAAATTTTCCAACGAGCTGGGAGCTGCAAGTTTTCTTTTGTCTGAGCACAATAAATTGCCTCGCATATGCACGGCGTAAAGCGTCTGCGAAAGTGCCCGTGAACGCCACAAGACTTCTGTGACTGCTACACGCTTGGTAGAGAACTACTAAATAGTTGAACGGATTCACTTCACCTATCATCACCCTCCATTCGTATACACGAAATTAATGATGTGGAAAAGCCGGCGGCATACTCAACTTGTTGCCAACATTAAATAAATAAATAAATAAATAAATAAATAAATAAATAATAAATAAATAAATAAATAATAAATAAATAAATAAATAAATAAATAAGCCTGGAGTCCCCTCCCCATTAAGATAACACAAAACACACGAAGGGTGCGCTGCGTATTGCAGTGACGAGGTCTACGAGTGACTGTGCTCGAGAAACTCACTTACTGCGCTGCGACTTGCGAACAGTGGTGAACTTGAATGGTCTAAATAAAGTGACAGGCACAAACAGGCCTCACCAAATACTTGCCATGCTTAGTCGCTGTAAACATAAGGCGGCATTGCAACTGGCATTCCTCTTGCAATATGCGGATGGCTTTGAAAATTGCAAAGACGAGCTATGACTACCTCGGTCTAGTTGTAAAATGCGGGACCGCTAATCTGTATGTAAATACCAGTATTTTGATACTTTTTAAAGCGCAAACAAGAGACAAGGCACAAAAGGAAGGTCAAACACAGGACAAGCGCTACTTTCAACTGTTTATTCCATAACGTCTTCATGAAATATATATGAAAAAGGCACATGCGCAGAAACGTTAATGAAAATGAAAAAAAGAAAAGAACACGATAAGGAAAATGAAAAAAAAAGACATGATAAGGACAATGTATGAGAAATGCCCGAATAATTTACATGCGCGTTGAGGTATCCAAACTCTTTTGCGTAGAGACTTAAAGAAGGTTCACTGATGCAACCTTTCCTCTTTTTTTATGTGACATGCTTCCAGTATTAAGCTTAATATCCTGTATCAAGCCAGTATCGTGTGTTTGACCTTCCTTTTGTGCCTTGTCTCTTGTTTGCGCTTTAAAACGTTGATTATCAAGTATGCACCAGCTAGGTCAACAGAAAGTTCTTGTAAGACCACTATTTTCTTCGCAATCATGCGATAAGTTCTCAAAAAAGACTATTATAATTCTCTGAAAGGAAAGGTAACTATACTGCATACATGTGTATTACACAAACACCGTCAAAATTCATTTGTGAAGACTAACGGTCGCATGAGGCGTCCCTTGTTAAGGTAATCCGCAACGTTCGCAACTTCACACTCTGTATAGCATAATGAGAGGCCAGAATTACTGCAAAAAATTTTGCTTTTGCTTACAGGCGTCGTGCCGAACAGGCTGCTGCAATCAGTGTTGTTGCCTGCGTCTAAGAACGACAACGTTAACTTGTCTTCTCTCGTGCGTCGCGCATAAAGAACTTGCGGTCTTTCTACGCCTCCCAACAGATTCCTGACAAAGCCATGCCATGTGAAAAGATCGAGACCACTTGGTATTTACGTACGCGCAATGTGCACCCACTATATACTTTCTTAAGCTACAAAGCCGCCGCCGCCACCTCCATAAGGTATACTATAACCTTTCAGTTGCAGCGAAGTTTGCGTACATGGGATCGCGAGTAATCGTTGTCGTTTATCAACCTGTCGTACATATCGCAGTATAACTTTGTGCTCGCACAGGCTGACACGCGCCGAGGTTTCCCTCTTCGCTCGCGCGATCGCAGCTTGTTTTTCACGCCCATGCAGGATTACGGCGCATACGCTACATTATCTGCGCAATCCCTTTCGCGGTATACTTTCTTTATGGCCCCGCGAAGCGAGCGATGAAACGCTTCGTGAGCCTCTTATCCCAGACGCATCGCGCGCGCGCGACCCAACCGTGCTTTGTAATCCTGTCTGCGCGCGCGCGCACACACAGTTAAAGTGTATTGACAACCGGATCTTGTTACTTTCAGCGGAGCAGGAGAAGACGCGTCCTTCTGTCGTTCAGTTCGGTCAACAGACAGCGCCTGTCGAAAAGAAAAAAACCCGATTAAGTCTATGCAAAACGCCCTCTATAGTATATTATGGGCTTGGCCGACTCGCTCGGCTTCTGTTCGCGTGGCACCTTCACTGGGACGAGCATCAAGGAAAACGTCATCGCTCGCATTCTGGCGCCAAAGGGGCGCTCAAGAGCAGGAATCCTGCTCCAGCCCGCGCCGCCGCACACTCTTGGCGACACTCGACGACGTGCCAGGGATTCTCGATGATGCGCGCTATACGGGGCCGTTACTTTCTTTTTTTTTTTTTTTTTTGCTCTCTCTCTCTCTCTCCGGATCTCGGTCTTGCGCTTTACCTGCGCGGTTATTTTCGCGGATCGCTGTCTGCTCAAATAAGTGGAAGCCAAACACGGAGAGGGGCAACCGGCTGTCCTCGAGCGCCGGAAGCACCCGCCGATCTTCCACCGCGCGCTCTCATCCATCCCCTCGCGAGCTGTTCGCGGCCACGGAGTACACGCGCGCGATTACAGCGGCGTGCGGGCTCTTGAAGCCCGGTGTCGGCGTAAAAAGGATGAGACGGGCTGCCCGGTGTATATCGTATACGGCGCCCGACAGTGATCAGAGAAGGCCGAATGAACTGCGCGTGTACACTTTCCCTCTCGTCCTCGCGCGCTGATACGGATTGGATCGACTTTTCTTAATAGGCCCTAGTCTCCGCCTTGCTTACTCTGCTAATGCGCGGCGCGTGATTGTTCGTCTAGCCCATCCTTCAGCGTCGTCCTTTGCCTCTTCGTCAATACTCCCCGGTTGGTCGTTTGTCACGCACATTATGGACTTCGGTAAAAGCGGCATCGCCAGCGAGACTCTCACGGGACACTTATGCGCGATTACGATGATTTGCGGCCGCTGACTGCGACATCATTCCTGGCGGCGGGAGGAGGTGGTCTTTACGCGATCTTTATTCTCGGTCTAACAAGTGCAACGGAAATCGATTGCCTTCGTTTTCTTTAGATAAAAGCCCATAAATATGATTCACTCTTGTTGTCTTGTTAGCGATATCCTAAGCGTCCTGATTACCTGACGACACTGTCACGCGTTTCCAGAAGGAGCGAATTTTCCCCGGCACGTTGAAGTAAAGGCGAAAGTTAGTGCGGCATAATTAGGTGCAAATACTTGCAGCTAACAGTGATGCAGAAATTACCATTGAAATAGCGTGAAAGTTTACAGGTTTAACTTGCGCGATCATTGGGGCTATGAGAGACGTCGCAGTAGAAGGGACTCCAAATAAATGTTGGTCACCTGGGTTTCTTCAACACGTGCCTTAATAATTTCAGTACACGAGCGTTTTCGCCCACATCAAAATGCGGCCGCCGTGGGCGGTAATCTAAACCGCGACCCTATGCTCCTTTGACACCGCAGCAGGTTCCTTCTAAAATGCATAACATTTACTGACATTAGCAGAGCTGTTATTTTGTAATTACGGGGCTTCGCACACCAAGAAGCATAAAGAGAAGAGCGAGAGGCTTTTTCACATTTGTTCGCCTATGTGGAGCACACAGTGAGTGGAAATACACAGTGGTCACTCGTTAGACTGCCCGTGGCTTCAATTTTGCGCGAGAAAAAAAGAAAGAAAAAGAAATCAGAAAAGCTCCCACTTATGAACACTTTTGTCAAGCGTTGGTCTTAGCGAATAGAAAATCTCTATTTCACAAATCATTCTGTCTTTACCTCAAGAAATTAACGCGGACACATCGCTTATAAACACACATAAGCAATGTAACTGCACATAATGACATTTATGACTTATTTTCAAAGCGGCCCAAAACACTTGTGGCTGGTGCTAGTGACTAACAGCTACGCATAGACATAAAGTTTTGGTTGGCTTGTGCACCCCGTCGTTGGTAGACAGGGTTCTCTTCCTACAACCGCCCGGAGCGAACACGGTAAAGTGCCAATCTAACTGTTAGTTAACATTTCACCTCAAGGAATCTATCGTGGTTCGAATTAATCCTCATTGCGCCACAAACCTCTGGGGCACAGGACAAGACATCCATAGGATTTCTGGGCTCTACTGCCAGCCATTTTCGCGCCTCGACTTAGGCGCTGGAAAATAAGTTCTAAGCCCACATTACCCTCTTCTCCACCCTTTCCCACTACCGGTCATATCTGCACTTCAATGCCGCGATTTTAAAAGAATGCTACAAGCGCATATAGCCCCTATAACGGTATTGATATGTATGTGTAGTTATAAAAGTAAGTAAATATACATTTGCATAGCCTAAATAAACGGTCCGTCAGCGGAAATTACCTCACGCGCTAATAGAACCACGGCACACGTCGGTAATGATACAGCCTGGCTCTGTCCACTACGGCGATCCTCGCAGCCGACGGTGTGCCTTCTGGACGCCGCCTGGGACGATTTGAAGGTGATCACTATTGGTCTAATCTAATCAGATTAGAGCGTTGCCACGCAGGTTATTCGCGATAGGAGAAGCGAAGCGCGCCGCCACTTTCGGGTCACACCAGGAGGTTCGGTCGACGCGCACCTTCAAATCGCCCGAGACTGTATTGCGCCCACGCCCGTACTGATCCCTCGTGCACAACCATTGCACCACACATGGAGCGGCGGTCCCGGTTCGTCGTTGAGGATGAGCCCCTACCTTGGGCGTGCGCGTGGCAGCAGAAGAGCAGCAGCAATAGTCCGAGCCGGAGCGCGGGCCGGAGCCCTGCGCTGGCGGTCGCCATTGCGGCGCCTGTCCTCCTCGTCGCTGGTCTCGTGGGTCTTGAGGAGGGTCTCCGCTCCTCGAGTGAACACCCCGGCTTCAAACGGCAGTGCACCCGCTCGCGCCGGACGCTAAGCTTTTATAGGCGACGAACGCGAGCACGTCGGCGGCGAAGCGCCTCCTTTCCTCGGCTCGCGACCTTGGCCCCCGCGGTGGTGAAGAAGGCTGCCGTTACGTCACCCGCGGACGACGCTCGCCTGTCCGCGACCGAAACACCTGTAGCGCGCGAAGTAGCAAAATGGCATTTCATACAGCTATCTTGGTGCCTTTGCTGCACCAGCTGGTTCTTCGGTATTCCTTCCTGCAGGCTCTCGCTGTCTGGAGGGACGAGGACAGCGCTTGAATTTAGCTTGATGCAATAACCCAGTGACGCAGATGCGTGAAGGCCACCATCAAATGGAGAGGCTAGCATCCAGACGAACTTGGCCCCCCTTGTTCCGGGAAATGAACACTGGTGCCCATCCCATTATGCTCACAGGGTTCTTCTTCCTGTTCCTTAACCACGGCACACATTATCTAAGGGGCCGAAAACGTGAAGAAAGACAGAATGATATATTTATGTGAAGACTCTAGGCATTTTTGAGGAAGGGGATATAAGGGGAAAGGAACTTTGTTTGGCTCACTATGGAAGTTTCACACGCTGAACTCCATAGTGTGTGGTCGGATTTGAAGGCTGAGGTTCCGGAACGCTGATTATTCCACGGAAAACGGACGTGTTGAAAATTGTAGGAGAATTTCCAGCACACCCGTTTAAGCATACCTGATGAGCATGTCGGTGAAGATTTACTCAAATTACCGAATAAAATTTTGCAATCTAGCCACGCTGACATTTCAGACGAATACGATGGAAAAGAGGTCACAGGTCGATTAGGAGACGCTTCTGCTAGGGATGGCTCGGTATTTACAGTAAGGGAACTAGACGTGAGTTACAAAACGCCGGTACGGCCTCATAACTCGTATCTGAGAATGCTGTAAGCGAACATAGAATTTAAGTGACAGTAACTGCTGTTGATGTGTTACACTGCCTGTGACAATTAACAAGTAGGACGAGGAGGAGAGAAACAGGACAGGTAAAGCAGACGCGCGTGCGGGATGCAACCCTACAGAGGGGGAAGCGACATAAAGAGGGAATGGAAAGACAGCCAACACTGAGGGTGATGCCTTATGCAGAGGTGGACTTCGACGCAACAGGAAGAAGAGAGATATAGAAAAGGCAGGCAGGTGAATCGTACGCGCATCAATTATTTTCCTTGATAAACTGGTCTGAAGTTTAGAATGTGACGAAAAACGAATAAATGTATCGAGAGAAAACGTCTACACCCGCCTTTTCCTCCCACAACGAAACCTGAGTTGCTATCGCGTCGTTAGTTTGAAAACGTGCGATGTAATCTTGCAGAAAACGATTTAAACACCTGACTAACAAGTGCCGTAGCACTGTAGAGACAGATGCCGGCGTACGTAACCCAAATATTTTAACCCTCTCCAAGTGATCGAAGGACTGTGTAATCTTGTGCTGGCAGTAAGTCATCTGATCTCTTGTGCCTCTATAGCAGCACCAGGTTTGCTACAGAAGCATAATAATATGGCCGCACAAGTGGCGCCACCGCGAACAAAATTCGCGGCCCATATCGCGACATTTAATGGAAGAGAAGAACCAGAGGAACCGAGGGGCTTGCCATTTATTGTTGGTGTCCACCAAATGTACCAACCAAATGAAGCTAACAGGCAGTGAATTAAAAAGGAAATGAAAGTGGAAGAAAAGAAAACTTGCCCCCTGCAGTCATAGAGGATTACACCTAGAGGGTAATCCGGCGAAACCGTCTATGCGAGTTTCTTAAAGGGCGCTGTACCGTCATGGAAATGACGGGATATGTATCTGCGAGGCTTGTGTTGGCTGGTGTTGAACGAGGCTTCGTCTAAACTGTGGATACGGATACACAAATAATGCGTTCTTAAAATACAATCTACATAAAAGGCTTTCGTTCAGCCATATTACATCTCTCAATAAAGTTTACTCACCTGCAATTCAGAATCAAGCGAAGAAAAGCAAGAACAGACGACAAGTTGTTTCAAAGTGAGCGAGAATCGTGTCGTCTGTCCTCCAACTTTAGCGGCCAGCTGATACTTCTTACGCTTCATATAATTGTACATCCAATAATATGTCCTCAAACTTAAACAAAACATGTTTTTGTGTAACCATAAAGCTAGAACAGCTTTTACGTGCTGTTTCAGCAGGAAATGAATCATTGTGACCGACGGAACGGTGCTAGCCAGGCGCGTCTTCAAGGCTTCCATGGCTCTCCGAGAACGATGCCAATTCAAAGTCACTATATACCGGCGTTCCCAAGCATACCACAGCGCAACAGCGCCAGATTTCCCTCTAGGTAATATAGTGAGGAACTGTATGCCTGCAGGAGCCTAATGTGGAGGTTTGAGATTCAGCTCCTAATGGTGGAGGCACTGGCGGCAGGGATAGCCTCGGAGGCACTAGTGTTAGAATTGCTGATTGCCCATGAATTTGACAATTTCAATCTTCCGAGCGGGCTAATATTCCCCCGTTCGCCCGCACTCTCTTTTAGAGCGGATCTAGACCTTGACCTTTCGATCGTGGCGGCACAGACGAGGGACAGAAAGAAGCCCGACACACCCTCTGACGGCGCAGCTTTCGAACGCCCCCGGAGACCATAGGAGTTATAGGGACTTCGAGAATACTTGTAATTTTGCTTAAAGTGGCATCCAGTGTAATGCTTCCTTGGGGCGACGGCGTTCTACGCGCTGTCTTAGCCAATCACCGCCCACTGTGTCGTAATCCGCACAACAACCAATCCAGAATTCGGACGCTGGTGCGCAGTTCTCAGTTATTCAAGAAACGGAAAATAATGAAATGAATGAAGCCACAGACTCGGCGGCCTGGATTCAATGACTACGCTAAGCAGCTCCACTGAAACATGCGCCTTCACATGACCAAGCAGCCCCAGTCATACAATGGCCGGACCGAATGTTTACCGTTCAAAGCTATTCAAGAAACCCAAAACTGATTATTATTAATGGGCTAATTAATTAGCGCAAGGGCCAGTCCGGACCAAAGAGCACCAAACACATGGTGAAATTAGTTGGCAATGGTACAAGAAACCCAAAAATATGGCGCGGATATTGTACGGGAACTTTGTATAAACCAGTTGGGCATGTTCCAGTGGCAGTGGACCCAATAATTTTACCGTTTACTGCAAACAGGCCTGAAAACTTTCAGAATATTATTCAGCAAACGCATACACTAGTCGGTCTACCGTTTCATAGGTGATGTGCTAGACCGATGAGTTTTACGTTGCCATCACTTACGTACAGTCGGTAAAGTGAGTTAAGCAATTCGCGTCCTTCGCTACCTATAAGAATATATGGAATCATTGTTAACCTTATATATAGCGTGGCTGTTGGTTGTCAAATGTTCATTCCACAGCCAATGCGTATTCTTGGGCAAGCAGCGAGAACAACGCACGGCTTCATTATTCGTCTATTACGGAACGATAGCAAAGAACATTCCATTCACATACCAACTGCTTCAGAAGGAAAGAGGCAATTTTGTTAAGACAGTTTAATGTAAATTATACAAAGCCCCTAATTGGGACAGCGCATTATTAGCAGCTGCGGATTGAGTAAATGTGTAACAACCACTTATTACCTTTTTAATGCTGCAAATTGCTAATAAGCGTTCAATTAGTTACCTTAGGGCACGTGATGCGATTGCATAACTCAAGTAGGTCAGTACTGAATGCGTGTACATGCACTTAGTAAGAATGCTAAAGGATGCCACCAGTGGTGAGACGTTGCTATACCCAAGTTTGCGGAGAAGTGCATTGGCGTTTAAGTTTATATTTGCCCATTACACTTCCTTCGAGCAACGCAGAACAAAGCTGAGTCGAAGACCAGCGTGTTCTGTGACAGAATTTGAGCACGAATCTCGAAAGCCGTGCTGGTTTTCAGGATTACTACCAGCGGCGATGCCTCGAACACTGACCGGCCTCAATTCCGCAATAGCAACAGGCCTTTAAAAAAAAGTAGTGTACGAATTATTTTTAAAATTTTGGTGGCTTAATTACATAACAGTGATTATCACACATTTAGTCATGTCCGCCGCCACCAGTGATGTGTTTCTGGTGAAACAAATTGTCTCCACCGCACTACATGCATTTAAAAATTGCAGCTCTTCATATATGAAAAAGTTTATATATTTCGTTGTAACTGCTCAGGTCTTCGGCTATGACACCGCTCAACTCGCCTTGGTTGCTTAGTGGCTATGTTGTTGGGCTGCTAAGCAAGAGGTCACGGGATCAAATCCCGGCCACGGCGGCCACATTTCGATGAGGGCGAAATGCGAAAACACCCGTGTACTTAGATTTAGGTGCACGTTAAAGAACCACAGGTGGGCCAAATTATTCCGGAGTCTCCCACTACGGCGTGCCTCATAATCAGATCGTGGTTTTGGCACATAAAACCCCATAATTTAATTAATTATGACACCGCTCAATATTTGATTCTGCGTGGACTAAGTAGTCATCGACCGGTACAGCGGCTGAGGTTTGGTATAGCTGTGCTTATTTACGGATGCACTTGCTTGTTTACAGCGAACCAACCAATATTTGCAAGAATGAATTATACATGATACATGCAACATTATACATGCAACAAAGTCTCTTCATGGGCCGCTACTTGGTGTCAACCATGGGACCAAGCTGTGGAGTAATACGCCTCTCATGGTGGTCGAGCTGTATGCGACTTATATACTTTAAACGTGGTGACCTTGAAACATACACTAATAAACATTGCAGACTCAGGCCCTCGATGATCTATTTTAAGTCATATATCAAGTTGCTTAATGGCAGAATGTCATATGTACATGACAGGTGTCTGAGACGTGCTCTGTTATTTTTTACCTCTAATCAGACACTTTTACAATTTTTAATGCTTCCAGCCCACACGCACGCAGCAAATAACCATGAAGAGATTATGTGTCCCTGCCTTCATATACACTTCCTCTATGTCTTGATTACGCAATACATTCATCATTTATTGCCGGTGTTGCGGCGGATTCGAGCATCATGTTGCCTCTGCAAGCCATATACAGTGCTGCGTTGTGTTCCACGAATTTCTCGATAAGCTGTATAATGACATGAATTATGCACTTTCTCCTAGAGAGAGAGGAAGCGAAGAGAGGAAAGGCAGGGAGGTCAACCAGACGAACGTCCTGGTTTGCTACCCTACACATGGGGTAAGGGAAAGGGGGAATAAAAAGAATAACACTTTCTCCTAAGTACTCACTGAGCCCAATGGGCTCGTTTTCTCATAATGTACTGTGGCGAATCGTTCGAATTCAAGAAAAAGAAAAGAGGAGCTTTTTTTTTTTGTTTATCATTCCACCCTCACCCAAATGATGCTATACTCTTCGATAGTCACATCAAAGTTCGCTAGCACTAACTCTAATGTAATGTAACTTATATGCAAAAGCGTCTTTTCTGTTATAGACAGTATACTGTCGAAACAAGACTACCAGTAACTGTTAAATTAAATGGACATCGTACGGGTAAAGTAAACGAACTACCCAAATCAGTCGCTGAATAGTTTACCTGTCAGGCCAAAACTGAAGAATTTAGGCTTCGGTCGGACTTTTGTACTGCCTGAAACAGAAAGAAAAGAGTCGTATATATATTTTTTTAAGACTTCAGCGCTGTATAAACAATAAATTCAACACTGTATTTTGATTATTCTGCCAGTGTTAAATCATGAATCCTAAATTTGGAGGACAACAAAGAAAGTAAAAGGAAGCTGAGCACCACGCTAGAGCGATGGTACGGAATATGATAGGCACTACGTTAACTCACTGATTGATTCATTGATAAGCTGATTGGTTGATTGATTGAGTCCCTCATTGATTAAAAGCTGAAGTTTAACGTTAGAATCATCACAGGGGCTAAGAGAGACGCCGGAAGGCGAGTAAATGGTTCCGCATTCATTTTGACCACCTGTTGTTCTTTAATGTGCACCCAACTAGGTACATGAGTGTTTTTACATTCCACTCACACCGAAATACAGTTCCCACGGCCTGCAATCAAGCCAGCAACCTTATGCTCAGCTGCGGGACGTTATAGTCAGGCGTAAGGTTAACCGATAGTAAGACGGCACTATACGAGTCTGGAGAGGGAAAAAAATTGGCCGCATATTTGCTTGCTTCGCTGCAAATGACGTTGAAAGATGATAGTCTTCTGTCGGCCCTAATACGTAACACCCTCTCAACTCTCCTCCCTCCCATCCCTCACGCTCTTCCCCTCCCCTCTCATTCCTCCCATGATGGATGCAATGGAGCTTTTGCTGAATTCAATTCAAATTTCCCGGGTTCGCCCTGCTCTCGCGCCATCTGTTGGGACCTATTATTACTGTTGGCTTAAAGCCGGCTACAAAGCTGCGGCTTCAGTTGGCTTGTCTTTAACGCGTAGCGTCTCTTCGACACCATTTTTAATACGTTGATTTTTTATTCACTAAC